>NC_091230.1:18743508-19043508 GCF_040958095.1 Procambarus clarkii
ACCACGTGCGTCTTATCCCTCCCAAAAACCAACATCTCCCCACCCCCCACCCCCGTGTTCCAGACGCCGCCCCCCTCCCGCGGGACTAAACACATTGTGCGGCCCGTGACGCCAGCGGGTTGTCAAGCCACGCCCACCGACAAACGCACAGCTCCACCCAGCTGTCATTTATTTCATCTGTTTCCTCTTCCTTCCATAGTGAGTGCCCGCACGCTCGCGCACACTCTTGAGTGCACACTCCCCCCTGCGTCCACGTTACCCCTCCCCCCCCCTGCGTCCACGCTACCCCTCCCCCCCCCTGCGTCCACACTCGCGCGCACTCCCATGCGAGCACACTCCCGTGCTCGCATGGGAGTGTTATATATGTTATCTCGACAACGTTCAGGAGTTTGCAGCGAGCCTCGTCCCATAACTGAGAGATGGGGGATGACGTGAGACTGAAGGAAGTAAACCTGACGACACTAAAAAAGAGGATCGAGTCGTATAAAACACTTAGGAGCATTGACAGTGAAACGAGGCCATGTTCACAATGAATACCAATAGAACAAGAGAATGGATTTAAGCTTGAGAATCAGACGAGTTATCGAGATGCTAAAATGATATGATAAAATGAGATGATATTTTCTTTTAGTGTAAGAATAGTATGAAAATGGAATGAGCAGAATGTAAAAACATACTCCACTCATAATTTTTAAAGTAGATATGCTAGGGACATCGATCAGGAGTCATTGCACGGGACTGCAATGACTCCTAATCACGAGTCCAAAAGTCAATTCTCGATAGTGCAAGGACAAAGAGGAGAGTACGCCTGCAGGCGACCCCCCCCCCCTCTCCAACCCAAACACACATAAGAATAAGAATCACGGTAGCTGCGGAAGGCCTATTGGCCCATATGAAGCAGCTCCTATTTATATCCACCCAGATAAAAATCAATTTTTTTTTAATAACCGGGATCAAAATCCCCCAAAATAAACTTATCATTACCAGACAAACACAAACTCGCACCAAGTGATGTTAAACATCCCTTTACGACCCACCACGAACCCTAATCGATTTCCGCGTATAATAACGCGCACAAAAGAATGCCCAGACACTTTACACACAATGAAATACCGTTACACACAACAACACACACTACGTCATTACGCATATGGCAACACACACTACGTCATTACGCATATGGCAATACACACACTACATCATTACGCATATGGCAACACCAACTCGCCATATCTTACTACCATAACACTACGTCATTACGCATATGGCAACACCAACTCGCCATATCTTACTACCATAACACTACGTCATTACGCATATGGCAACACCAACTCGCCATATCTTACTACCATAACACAAGTCAATATAAATCTGGCAACACGAAGCCATATACATTTTGATAGTTGTGGTCTCCTGGAAGCAGCTTGGGGACCCGACCCTATATACTTGTACATGTGAAGACTAGCAACACTACATGGGGAAACAAATGCACACGATTTAAAGTGTGTTCACCAGTTGAAGTGAATAAAAGTGAAGACTGCAGTGAATGGAAAATAACATTTTAGACAGTGTTAACTAACAGGGAAACACAAATAAATGACATCGAAATAGGGAGAAAGCTAGAGAGAGCTAGGCTAGGCTGTGACTCATACGTCAGGCTGCGAGCAGCCGCGTCCAACAGCCTGGTTGATCAGTCCAGCAACCAGGAGGCCTGGTCGACGACCGGGCCGCGGGGACACTAAACCCCGGAAGCACCTCAAGGTAAGGTAACCTCAAGGTAAGGTAACCTCAAGGTAGGGAACAGTGATCACAAAGAAATCAGATTTAACATAGAATGGAATAGATTTGTAGGAGAAAATTCTATTAAAGTGCCAGATTTTCGAAAAGCTGATTTTAATGGCGTAAGAAATTTTTGGGGTGGAATAGATTGGAAAGTCCTGGGCATGGGGGGGTGGGCCGGTCCTGAAGCGAGACGTGAACCCAGTGATGGATGCCTGATAGTTGAGTGGACAGCGCTTCGGATTCGTAATCCTGAGGTTCCTGGTTCAATCCCCGGTGGAGCCGGAGACAAATGGGCAAAATGTTTTCTTTCACCCTCATGCCTCAGTTACCTAGCAGCAAACCTGGGAGTTCGACAGCTGCTACGGGCTGCTTCCTGGGGGTGTTTAACAAAAAGAAGGCCTGATCAAGTGACCGGGCCGCGGGGATGCCAAGCCCCGAAATCCTGTCAAGATAGGTTAAAAACTAATTGAGTACACACACACCGGGGAGAGGAGGAGGAGGAAAAGAGAGAGAGAGAGAGAGGGGGGGGGGGAGAGGGGGGGAGGAGAGAGGGGGAGGAGAGAGGGGGGAGGAGAGAGGGGGGAGGAGAGAGGGGGGAGAAAGGGAGGGGGAGGGATGGGGGAGGGGGGAAGAGAGGGAGAGGGAGGGGGGAAGAGAGGGAGGGGGATGGATAGAAGGGAGGGGGATGGATAGATGGTAGGGGGGGAGTGGGGGAAGGCGGGAGGGGGGTAGGAAAGAGCAGGTAAGGTAGAGCATTGTTAAAGCAGCAGCCACCCCACTTCCTGGAGTTTCCCTTGCTCTCTCTCCCCTTAAGCGTGCTCCCTTCATGGCTGCCTGCCACACCTCACACCTGCAACACGTGTACTCCACACCACACACCTGCCTCGCAACACTAAGGCTAATAAGACAATCACAGTATTGTTAATACAAATTACTTACTATTTCCAATCACTTTACTGCCGAGTATACAACTGCGAGAGACACAAACAAATAAATTAAGGTGAAAATAGATCATAATTTTGTCAGAAGTCGACTCCGAAGGCACAGCAACCCGGCCCTCGAGTTCGAGGCGTGGGCGTGGGAGCAGCACGAGTACACACACGCCCTCACCCACCCAGAGTCTTGAGGCGTGGGGGACAACATGGGCGTGGGAACCGCTCAAATACACACGCTGGAAAAGCAGCTTACTAACCACGCAGACGATACATTACATCCCAATAACTGGAAACACCTACAGCGACACACGCGAAGGGAACTTCGAAATTACATTTTAACTATTTGACTCCCGTTCATAGTATATATATAAACTAACATATAAGATAACTTAGCTCATGTGCCCCAAATTGACAAATGCCAATGCTAAAATTCCAGCTAAATACAAAAATGGCTAAATAAAGTTATCAGGAAATAAACAATCCATTAATAAATAATAAATAATCCATTCACTATAATTTCTTGATAGATTTTCATATATATATATATATATATATATATATATATATATATATATATATATATATATATATATATATATATATATAATTCTTTATTACGCATAATCGGTCTGTGATCCATCCCATGCACCCCCCCCCCCCCCCGTCTCCAGCTTGGAAACACTGTACCTTTGTAACGTCTACTTAAGGCGTACATGTAGCTGCACCTAGCGCACTAAGACATGCTGAGCGAGAGTCATTCATTATGTATAAATTAATAAAACAAAAGAAACATTACAATACCATTATTAAAATACTCTAGTACTGCCTTTAATATTCACAAAGTCAACTTACCCATTTTCTGTGTTAGACCTGTTCAGAGAGAACGAAACCGTTTTCTAAACACAGCAAGACTGTACCCATTTTCTCTGTTAATGGAAAATTTTAAGGCAAACTAGACAGACTTTACAATCAGTATTGGTATCCAAGACTGAAAGAAGACAACGAACGAACGCAATGAAACGTTTCCACATTTTTGCCTGAGAAAATGTACCCCTCATGATGCAACTTAAAAACTCACATTATCCGGTAATCACAAATAGAACCAAAAACTAATTTAAACCTGTTACCTTGTGTATCTGAAATGTGTTAAATATATATACAAAAATTATATATATTAAAATACATTTATAAATGTATTTATTTGGGAATTCTGTAAATACACGAATTTCCACTGACGCTGCTCGTTGCCTTCTTAAGAACAAATCTCTATATGCGATGTATTTAAACAACCCCAATGACATTCCAATCATAAATTTCAAAGTTCCTCTTAAGTAAAAAATTTTATACAACAAAAAATGTGGTTAAATAAAACCCGAAGTAGTGTAAGTTAAGTGTCAAGCAACGGAAGGCGCCCCACACTTATACTTTACCAACACTTCGGCCACGACCTCCGCCGTCTCACTCACCTGAAAATGAAAAACACTAGTTAATAAAATCAGGTAACACACACATCGTGGCAAACAAGAATACCATTCACTAGAAGGTGAAGGGACGACGACGTTTCTCTACTACACTTTGCTCCTCATCTCTCTCTAGCCTCTTTATTGCCTGCAACTACTTCCTCTTAGTTTACGGGCTATTCATCCCCGTGCCACCTCTTGGGTGGCTTAATCTTCATCAATCAAGCAATCTTCCTCTTAGCACGGGAGACATCTCCCGTCACACAGAGTGCAGTCGCACCTCCACAGATCTCCAGTATCATCTATTGATACTGGAAATGGCTCAAAAGGGCCACCACTTATGGGCTATTCATGCCCAAGCCACCTTTTGGGTGGCTTAATCTTCTCTCTCTCTCTCTCTTCCTCTTAACCATAGCCCGTGCTTCTTGCCCCGCTCCTGTGCCAGGTAAGTTACGGGCTCACCATAGCCCGTGCTACTTGGAACTTGTTCCGAGTAGCTGAATCTATAACAACAACAACATACTTCCTCTTCACAATCGACTTGAGAATGGTCCAGGACGGACCGAAACGACGTCGTCCCTTCACATTCTAGTGTGTGGTCTGGTCAACTTACTTTAGCCACGTTATTGTAACTCATCGCCTCCACAAGAATACCATTGTTATTGCATTAATATATACATACATTAACATGAATGTTACATAAACACGCGGATTTTTCATATCTGTAGTAATGTGGGGAGTTTAACAATTTTATTCAAGCCAATTATGTGTTCTTAAGTAAGATCCACAAGGTTTGAGAAATGACAGTTATTAATATGCATTAGCATGTTATGAGTGCCACTCATTATTAAAGCAGAGTTAATTAGCCTAGCCACATTCCACGTCAATCATGGCCAACTGGACATCCCCCCCCCCCTTCCCTCCCTTATACATTTTGGGCTAAACAAGAATCACAGTTTCCTGTCAGTACTGTGGTTAGTACAACCATACGGGTTCTTAGTCTTGCTCCTGGCAATAAACAAGAATTAATGGTGGTATAGGTAGTAATGGCAAGGCGCCCATGATAATTGGCGAAGACTAAATTTAATGGATCCGGATTGGCGCATGTTCTACATTCCGTGCGTCAACCAGCCTCCCTGACTGTAAGAGAAGTGTATTGTGCTGTCAAATGATTAGTGAGGGAGGTCAGTGAAAAGCAAAAATGGGAGTTGGAAAGAGTGGAGGTTCCACCTCCACGAACTAGGTGGAGCGTGGAGCAGGTGGAGTAGGCATAATGATCACCATCCCCATTATGCCTCATGGTTGACATTCAGAGTTCAGTGGAGTTCAGTGGACCACATTATTATCCCGAGTTATGAATCTGGCTCAAATGCCACAGGTCACGATTCTACGACCTTTTCAACAACCTCATTTTATTCCTCTCATGCGTAAACGACCTCGAGACCAACAAATAACAATGGTGGCTAGGTAGTAATTCACTCTACATTGGCTATGTCCGTTATGGCCCTTCCAATACCAGGAGCTCCTTGTTGGCCAAGATCTAGCAGAAACAGAATCCATCAAAAAAATTCTGGGAGTAAATCGAAGAAAGTAAGGTAAGGTAGGAAGGTAAGTAGGCCTCCATACCCAATATTGGAGGTATGTACGCTCTAAGCAACAGACTGTTGGACCAAGCACTCACGAGTCATTGGGGAGTAGAAGAACTCCCAGAACTCCATCAAGCAGGTATCCAGCAGGTGGTGCTGTGTCAACTGACTAAATATAATCTTGTGTTATAATTTTAGAATCACCATAGTGATGGGCTTTACAACCAGTTGGGTGCTCCTGTGCAAGCACGCATCCCTCGTCCCGCTCATCCTTCACAACAATTTTTACTTTAAATAAACTTCGCATGACTGAATTTCAGGCTCGGTTGTCTACATTTTACTGCACAAAACACACAAGCAAGGCCCTGCACCACCCACACGCCCTGCACCACCCACACGCCCTGCACCACCCACACGCCCTGCACCACCCACACGCCCTGCACCACCCACACGCCCTGCACCACCCACACGCCCTGCACCACCCACACGCCCTGCACCACCCACACACCCTGCACCCCATCGCAACACACCCATCTGCCACTGGCCATGAGCCGAGTGTGACAGGGTGAGACCGGAGCCTGAGGGAGGGTGGACGCGGGTGCTGATATTGAAGGTGCAGTGTTGGAAACTGGGCTGCCATAGCAGGTGCCTGTGGGGGCCAGAAAAGTTCCTTCACACCATCTCAACCACGTTACCGAAACTACTTTCATTAGTAGTTGTTTGTACTTTCATATAATAATCATCAATTTTTGTTAGGTCTCTTGGGGTATGACCAACGCATGTTTAAGTTTCATACCAATGAAATAATGTCCTACATCCAATCACTCTCTCTTGAATGTCGGGTGACAATACCTTGAGGTTACCTTGAGGTGCTTCCGGGGCTTAGCGTCCCCGCGGCCCGGTCGTCGACCAGGCCTACGGGTTGCTGGACTGGCCAACCAGGCTGTTGGACGCGGATGCTCGTTGCCTGACGTTTGAGTCACAGCCTGGTTGATTAGGTATCCTTTGGAGGTGCTTATCCACTTCTCTCTTGAACACTGTGAGGGGTCTGCCAGTCATGCCCCTTATGTGTAGTGGAAGCGTGTTGAACAGTCTCGGGCCTCTGATGTTGATAGACTTCTCTCTCAAAGTACAATCAACTATTTGATATTTTGCTGTTGCAATTAAAAAAATTTGTAAATTTGTAGTAGCATATTGTTTAGCCTCACTGGCGATAAAAATATCTGGGGTCACCCTTTATTAAAAAACACTAGAGCAAAAATCGTGCAAATAATTTCCCATTATACTATATTGCCCAATAAGCTAAAACTTTAGAGTTATAAGACCACGCACAAGCTGTCGACCTCATATTAATACGAAGACACTTAAGCTTTTAATCTATTGAACGAAATCAAAAATGAAAACAGCCTCAACCGAGATAAAAAAATCGATTCCCGGTCTCTACGAGTCCTTGTATTGTGCATAACAGCGGCCCGGTCTCTACGAGTCCTTGTATTGTGCATAACAGCGGCAATGTAATAAGCAGTCCCCCGTGGCGAGGTGGTAACACGCTCGCCTGGTGTTTCGCGAGCGCTTTAGCCTGGGTTCGTATCCTGGCCGGGGAGGATTGACTGGGGGAGCCAATCCTTAACTGTAGCCTCTGTTCACCCAGTAGTAAAATGGGTACCTGGTGGTTCAACTATTTGGCGGGTCGTATTCCGGGGAAATTTAAGATTAATGACCTGCCCGAAACACTACGGGTGACACACGCAGAGATCACACTAACGTGATGCATCAAATGAACAAATCCACAAGGGCCGTGACGAGGATTCGAACCTTTTACCCTGTCGTAGCTCAGTCGATTAAGGCAGTGTCTGAGATGCTCCCGGACGCAGGTTCGAATCCTCGTCACGGCCCTTGTGGATTTGTTCGCTACGGGTGCTTGTGGCTGTACAAGAATATAAGAACTCTTGTATGTATAAAGAAATAAAAATAAAATGTCGGCTTCGTATGCCCTTACCTTACTTCCGGGACACCTGATAGACCATACCAGATATTCCCTTTCAATACACGCATGCTCCCACATATTAGGATAATAGTTAAAACAGCCCTCACCTGTGAAGGGGCCTGACAGCTGAGTGGACAGCGCTTCGGATTCGTAGTCCTGAGGTTCTGGGTTCGATCCCTGGTGGAGGCGAAAACAAAGACTTTTTTCACCCTGATGCCCCTATTCACCTAGCAGTAAATAGGTACCTGGAAGTTAGACAGCTGCTATGGGCTGCTTCCTGGGGTTGAGTAACAAAAAGGAGGCCTGGTCGTGGACCGGGCCGCGGGACGCTAAGCCCCGAAATCATCAAGATAACCAGAGACCATCCACCCATAACTGTAGTACTTAAACCAATAAGACGCGGGTGTACAAACACTCAAACGTACAAACATTGGCTCTTGGACTCAAAAAGTAAATATATTATCTGATTTACCCAAATGGCAAAACAATTTTTTTTTATGATTAAAAACAAAGATTTGGGACCTGTCCCTCCAGCATTTTTCATGTGTATATTATTTGGTATGTGTGAAAATCACGAAAAATAAACACGATTAAAAATGTGACAGTGTCAGACCACGGAGGAAAATTGAAACAAGAATTTCCTTAAGTACTTTCGTATATTAATACATCTTCAGAAGGAGTCCTTCTGAAGATGTATTAATGTACGAAAGTACTTAAGGAAATTCCCGTTTCAATTATTTGGTACCTCACTCGTCTCCTTTCTAGTGAGTACATTTGGAGAGCTTTGAGACGATCCCAATAATATAGGTGCTTTATCTTGTCTATATGTGTGTGCTGTGTGTGCGCGCTATAGGTGCTACACTAGGAATGTTTAAGTGTGCTGCTTCTTGTTCGTGCTCTCTACACAATTAGCAGTACAAAACCTGATGGTTGGTGGATGCAACAGTCGATTTGTGCGCGTTAGACCAAATAATAATAATGATAATTAATAATAATACAAAATGAAAGCAGTAGTAGTTAGACTATGTAGAACTGGCAGAAAAAGTGGTAGTAGTGGTAATAATAATATCAATGAAAATCATTTTGAGTCAATGGAGTGACTCAATGGAACCACTAGAGTAAAAACAAACAGAAAACCAACTCGGTATCCCTTAAGTTAGGCTGGCCAAGTGTTCTGGAGATATGACGTGGGGGCAGAGTGGCCAGATGGAAGCGACTGTTCACCACACAACATACCATCTGTTGCTCGCTACAACCCAGACCAAATACTGCACCACACACCTGATGCCAGATTCACGAAAGCACTTACTCAAGCACTTACGAACGTGTACATCTTTCCTTAATCTTTGACGGCATTGGTTACATTTATTAAACAGTTTACAAGCATGAAAACCTCCCATTCAACTGTTGTTATTGTTATTAACAGCCTCCTGGTGCTTCCGAGCTCATTTAACTGTTTAATAATTGGAAACAAAGCCGCTAAATATTGAGAAAAGATGTACAGGTTCGTAAGTGCTTGCGTAAGTGCTTTCGTGAATCTGGCCCCTGGCCTTTCCGACCCCCACTTCCTTCACAACCACCATTGCAGGTAATGCAACAAATTAGTCTTCAGCATTTCATATGTAGCGTAGATTTCTGTGTGGTGGTGCGGGTGAGGTGGGAGGGCAGGGAATGGTCGTTAAGGTTATGGATGCTAAGTACAGACTATATTGGAGATGGAGCGCCGCATAACACTATATTCCAACATACACGACACACTAACCATACTAGGCGTCTGGGAGCAAGATGTGACCACTCCCCCCAACACACCACCACCCGCCAAACACACACCGAAACTACGACGTTGGTACAACGTTCGAACAAGTTTTAACACCTCCAAATCAGTTATAACAACCAATATAGCAAGTTGTAACAACGTTCTAATACGTCATAAACACGTTAAGCCAAGATGTAACAACTTTATTACAAGTTGTAACAAGCGGAAAATAGAGACAGTTTCGGTTTGTGTTTCAAGGGCAGTGGACGAAGACGGGGGATGGAGAACTGAAGGAAACACTGGAAGAGAGGAAGTGGATACCCAAGAGAAACGAAGGAGAGTAGATGGAATAAAGAAAGAAGAAAGCTAGCGGAACATATTCACAAACGTCACCCAGATCACCACCTAATTAAAGTTCAGGCAAGCATAGGCAATGGACCTGCACAACCAGCCTCGTATCCAAAAGGAGGAGAATTCAGCAAATTAAATTGTAATAAACCGATTAACTGGAAACAAATATACCAACACCTCACAGAAATCGGCTGGAAAGAAATGGTAGACACTGCAAACCCAACTCAACGGGTTTGCAATATCAAAAACTTACAGACTGATAACATTATATCTCACAACATATTTTTTTTAAAAAGAGCGCAAAGTAGTAATGTCACGAAAATGGAATCACACCCTCTACAAAACCCACGAGAACATGGGTTCAGAACAGGGCGATCTTACCTCTCACAATTGCTGCACCAATATGACATCGTCTTAGATGCCATGGAAGACGAGCAAAACGTGGATGTAATAGGCACAGATTTCACGAAAGCCTTCATAAGTGTGACCCGCAGCAAGTGTGACTTGATCCAGGTAGGCTCATACCTTCGAGCAAGTGTGACCATGATGTTATTGAACTCAAAAGAAATTAGTGGTAAAGTTGGAAGATAGAACTTTAATTTCCTTACGAACACAACCCAAAGACCAATAGTCAACCATTTTAAGAGGCCGTATTACAGTAAATCAAAAGTTGTTCAATTTCAAACTTTTTTCCACTAGTTGTAAACAAAAAGGGCTGCAACTGTTCTAAGTTTCAGTATCGCATCCTAAATAAAAGGGGAGGAATTTTTTTTTGTTTTGTTTTGTTTTTTCAACGAATTTTACACATTTTCAATAATACATTACAAGCACAAGCTTAAAATTAAATAATTTCTATCACACTCCATCTATCACATTAGCATATAATAAAGGATTACAAATCTTTTTTGTAATAAAAAAAATAATAAGGGGAGATTATCCAAAATATATTTAGTTTTAATAATACAAATAGTCTAAGTTCCCCCTCCCCCCTCCCCCCCAAAAAAAATTATGCCAATATATCATATTTGCAAATATTTATAAAATCAATAAATAAACTTAAGAATAAAATTTTGTATAGAGATTGTGTATGACACGTTCACTCTACAATAAGGTGTAAATTTCATGTAAATTGGAAAAAAAAGGAAAGGAGTGTCAATTTTATGTTACTTGACAATAAATAAGGTCAAAGATTCTGCCACTTGTGGTTGAGGATGACATCAACCAATTTCCTCCAAAATTTGCACCCTTACAGATAGGCTCACGTTCTGTAAGGTGCATAAGTTTCATGCAAATCGCCTGATATAAAATATGAGAAAAAAAATCGAGAAAAAATCTTTTTTTTTAATTTTGTTGCATAAAACTAAATACTAAAATACTCTATTATATGCTATTATGATAGTTTAAGAGTCATAGACATGATTTCAGTTGACACTTGTATTTGATGCTAATTTTTGACCATTTTGGAAAAAAATGACAATTCAATATTTTGTTCTCCCTTCCTATTTATGCTACGATGCTGAGACTTGGACCAGTTGAACTCAATTTCATATACAACTAGTCAAAAAAGTTTGATTGAAATCGAACCAGATTTTATTTTTTGTATATTTTCGTTATACGGCCCCTTAAAACGGGACGGGCGAACCGTAGGGTGGGTGGGATGGTAGAAAGGAAGAGGAGTGGGGAGTATGGATTCAGGGAAGGGGACGAGTTTCGGTTAGTTTATTTAACAAGCTTCAGGCTGTAGGCTACTGGGAGGGCTACAGCCGCCAGCGCTAGGTGTGGGCCAGCTTTGGGAGGGAGAGAGAAAGCTGCAGATTTTGAGCGAGTACAAACTAACTGCCATATAGATCAACTAACATGTAAAACTCAGCACCACGGTCATGCTCAACTTTTAATTGGCAAAAAAACTACTTTGGACAAGTTCGGAAACTAACAAACCAACATATAACATTTAGTTATTTTATATTTACTTTAAAACACTGTGCAGTTATTTGCCTCCTACCCTCGATCCCCTATGTCCCTTCCCCCCGCACTCCCTACCATCCCATCCACTCGATTCTGTTTTACTGGCTGACAGTTTTCAACATTCCCTATACCAACCCTGGGACCCCCTCCTTCACCCCCTGCATCACCCCTCTCATCCTTCCTGCTCCACCTACCTTGTCATGGTATTGACAACCCAAGTCCCCTGCGGACCCGGCCTCCTGGTTGGTGGTCTGCTCTGGTCGCCGCAACATCCTGTTTGATCTTGGCACCTTTGGAGGTGTTTATTACTTCTCTTTTGGGAACCGTGAAGGGCCAGCTAGTTATATACCTGGAGTATACCTGGAGGTTGAGGGTTGAGAGGGTTGAGAGACTACTACTACTACTCCCCGAACCCGACCTGCGACCAGGCTAGACTTATAATTTCATCCAACAGCCTGTTGCTTGGAGAGGTCCTGCTTGATGGGGTTTTGGGAGTTGTTCTACTCCCTAAGCCCGGCCAGAGGCCAGGCTTGACTTGTGAGAGCTTGGTCCAACAGCTTCTTGCATGGAGCGGCCCGCAGGCCCACATATCCACCACAGCCCGGTTGGTCCGGCACTTCTTGAAGATGTCCACGGTTGTTCCGGCAAAATTTCTTATGCTCGCTGGGAGGATGTTGAACAACCGTGGACCTCTGTTGTTTATACAGTGTTCTCTGATTGTGCCTATGGCACCCTTGCTCTTACCTGGTTCTATTCTGCATTTTCTTCCATATCGTTCACTCTAGTATGATATTTTACTGTGTAGATTTGGGACTTGGCCCTCTTGTATTTCTGACTGCCAATAAAATCTCTACTCTTCATTGGGTCTGGGAGACCCAATTTCGAGATGTTTTGCTGCTGCTGCTGCTGCTGCTACTGCTACTGCTGCTACTGCTGCTGCTGCTGCTGCTGCTACTACTGCTGCTGCTGCTGCTGCTGCTGCTGCTGCTGCTGCTGCTGCTGCTGCTGCTGCTGCTGCTGCTGCTGCTGCTGCTGCTGCTGCTGCTGCTGCTGCTGCTGCTGCTGCTGCTGCTGCTGCTGCTGCTGCTGCTGCTGCTGCTGCTGCTGCTGCTGCTGCTGCTGCTGCTGCTGCTGCTGCTGCTGCTGCTGCTGCTGCTGCTGCTGCTGCTGCTGCTGCTGCTGCTGCTGCTGCTGCTGCTGCTGCTGCTGCTGCTGCTGCTGCTGCTGCTGCTGCTGCTGCTGCTGCTGCTGCTGCTGCTGCTGCTGCTGCTGCTGCTGCTGCTGCTGCTGCTGCTGCTGCTGCTGCTGCTGCTGCTGCTGCTGCTGCTGCTGCTGCTGCTGCTGCTGCTGCTGCTGCTGCTGCTGCTGCTGCTGCTGCTGCTGCTGCTGCTGCTGCTGCTGCTGCTGCTGCTGCTGCTGCTGCTGCTGCTGCTGCTGCTGCTGCTGCTGCTGCTGCTGCTGCTGCTGCTGCTGCTGCTGCTGCTGCTGCTGCTGCTGCTGCTGCTGCTGCTGCTGCTGCTGCTGCTGCTGCTGCTGCTGCTGCTGCTGCTGCTGCTGCTGCTGCTGCTGCTGCTGCTGCTGCTGCTGCTGCTGCTGCTGCTGCTGCTGCTGCTGCTGCTGCTGCTGCTGCTGCTGCTGCTGCTGCTGCTGCTGCTGCTGCTGCTGCTGCTGCTGCTGCTGCTGCTGCTGCTGCTGCTGCTGCTGCTGCTGCTGCTGCTGCTGCTGCTGCTGCTGCTGCTGCTGCTGCTGCTGCTGCTGCTGCTGCTGCTGCTGCTGCTGCTGCTGCTGCTGCTGCTGCTGCTGCTGCTGCTGCTGCTGCTGCTGCTGCTGCTGCTGCTGCTGCTGCTGCTGCTGCTGCTGCTGCTGCTGCTGCTGCTGCTGCTGCTGCTGCTGCTGCTGCTGCTGCTGCTGCTGCTGCTGCTGCTGCTGCTGCTGCTGCTGCTGCTGCTGCTGCTGCTGCTGCTGCTGCTGCTGCTGCTGCTGCTGCTGCTGCTGCTGCTGCTGCTGCTGCTGCTGCTGCTGCTGCTGCTGCTGCTGCTGCTGCTGCTGCTGCTGCTGCTGCTGCTGCTGCTGCTGCTGCTGCTGCTGCTGCTGCTGCTGCTGCTGCTGCTGCTGCTGCTGCTGCTGCTGCTGCTGCTGCTGCTGCTGCTGCTGCTGCTGCTGCTGCTGCTGCTGCTGCTGCTGCTGCTGCTGCTGCTGCTGCTGCTGCTGCTGCTGCTGCTGCTGCTGCTGCTGCTGCTGCTGCTGCTGCTGCTGCTGCTGCTGCTGCTGCTGCTGCTGCTGCTGCTGCTGCTGCTGCTGCTGCTGCTGCTGCTGCTGCTGCTGCTGCTGCTGCTGCTGCTGCTGCTGCTGCTGCTGCTGCTGCTGCTGCTGCTGCTGCTGCTGCTGCTGCTGCTACTACTACTACTACTACTACTACTACTACTACTACTACTACTACTACTACTACTACTACTACTACTACTACTACTACTACTACTACTACTACTACTACTACTACTACTACTACTACTACTACTACTACTACTACTACTACTACTACTACTACTACTACTACTACTACTACTACTACTACTACTACTACTACTACTACTACTACTACTACTACTACTACTACTACTACTACTACTACTACTACTACTACTACTACTACTACTACTACTACTACTACTACTACTACTACTACTACTACTACTACTACTACTACTACTACTACTACTACTACTACTACTACTACTACTACTACTACTACTACTACTACTACTACTACTACTACTACTACTACTACTACTACTACTACTACTACTACTACTACTACTACTACTACTACTACTACTACTACTACTACTACTACTACTACTACTACTACTACTACTACTACTACTACTACTACTACTACTACTACTACTACTACTACTACTACTACTACTACTACTACTACTACTACTACTACTACTACTACTACTACTACTACTACTACTACTACTACTACTACTACTACTACTACTACTACTACTACTACTACTACTACTACTACTACTACTACTACTACTACTACTACTACTACTACTACTACTACTACTACTACTACTACTACTACTACTACTACTACTACTACTACTACTACTACTACTACTACTACTACTACTACTACTACTACTACTACTACTACTACTACTACTACTACTACTACTACTACTACTACTACTACTACTACTACTACTACTACTACTACTACTACTACTACTACTACTACTACTACTACTACTACTACTACTACTACTACTACTACTACTACTACTACTACTACTACTACTACTACTACTACTACTACTACTACTACTACTACTACTACTACTACTACTACTACTACTACTACTACTACTACTACTACTACTACTACTACTACTACTACTACTACTACTACTACACTATACCAAATCTTCGCGCTTGTGGCGTCTATCACGCGGAAATTCGCATTAACCATACTCGAGGTCACATTCCCATTCACAATTAATCTGACATAGTACACAACCTAAAAAAAAATAACCTATCGACCAAAAACTGATTTCCTCCTGAACGTTATCTGGGCCATAACCAGCACAGATGATACTACGGAGATCATCGATACGATTCTCACCTGGGCATTATGAGGGAGGTAGCGAGCAGGTGATTCTCAGTCTGGAGTTGTTAAGAGGGGTAATGGAGTGGTTCAGCACCCCAACAATGATCCCATCGCCACTAAAACTGGTGTTATCAACTACACTATCGATTTAAAATGGGGTTTACCGCCCTCTTACACTCTGTCTATCGAAGAACGTTCTCTCGAAAGACACCAGGGCCATAGATAGCAACACCTGGCGACTCAACCCCCACCAGGCCACCCGGACCAATGACGGGACCTCTGGTCAAGGACCGGGCCGCGGGGACACTAAACTCCGAAATTATCTCAAGATAACCAGGGGATCACTATCACCAGCTGCACCTCCAACACAAAGACCAATAAATACCGGCAGAACTCGACACACCATTCACACCGCGCAGGAAGCTAACAAAGGCTGCAGCAGGGCGCCACAGTCCAGGCGAAAGCGCCATAATCACTACTGAACGAGCAGCAGCAGCCATGGATGACAACGGGTAAGGAAATCCAAGAAAACAAAGTAGAAAAGATAAGACGCCACACGAGACGCAGAATAAAAGGAGGCATAAAAGGAGGAAAACAAGAAGAGCTGGGAAAGAAACAGAGCACTGAGGAGAAGAAACCGAGAGAGAACTATCAGGGGAAAGCGCCAAGTCATTACGACTATTTAGCACTGGGTCAGGATAAGGATTTAGGATAGGACGGAGGGAAGAAAGTACAAAAAAAAAAAAGGTGCCCAACCAGTTGGACGGTCGGGGATTGAACACCGCCCTGCATGAAGCGAGACCGTCGTTCAACCGTCCAGCCCGAGTTGTCGCGAAGAAACCGAGAATCTAAGCATTATCACTCGGTAACAAGGAGGAATATTTTAAGTTCTATGAAAGTGAGAAACAGGCCGGGGAGATCAAAATGCTAAATATAATTGGTTCCGTTAAGAACTAACTAAAGCTGCATAAACTAAGTATTTATCTTAACATTATCTTAACATTGGGAACGGTTTACAATCCAGGCTCCTAGCCGTGGACAACTGGTCCCTTCTATCCTCACCTGCTCTCGGCCTCTGGAATCCCATCATGGTAACTTGTGTTCCAGAGGAATAGTTGAGCAGGCAGTGTGTTGGCTCACCACAACATGCTTGCGACCCTCCAGCACAAGGAGTCCAGGACGCACTTGTACTAGTCAACATTTGGAAGCGTTCTGGGACCTTTAAAAAGATCCGTGACAATCATTATTCCGTGTCGAGTTCACTTTAAATTTTCTAATACTAATTGGATTGGTCCTTGAGAGGGTTCTGGGAATTCGACTCTCAAATCCCGGCCCCTTAACAGACTGTTGCTTGGAGCGGCCCGTTGCCCACATATCCACTACAGCCCGGTTCCTCCACCACCACTTCCAGAAAACTCTCCAAATGTTTTCTTGAAGACTTACACTTTTGTTCCGGCAATATTTCTTATGCTTGCCGGGAGGATACTGAACAACTGTGAACCTCTGGTGTTGACAGCGTTCTCTGCGTATGCCTATCAAAACATCTTAATATTAAAGTAAGTCTTGCAAGAGAGCGCCTCAAAACACGTCCTAACCAAGGCTATACACAGTAATTTTGGACGCTGTATATATAGGTGAAAGTCAAGGAGAGTTATATTAATTGTTTACTGTGCTTTAATGACTTCCCGAATCCATATATCCAAATCGAAACCCATGAGCCGTAAATTCTAGGTTGAAAATATTGGAAGCTTAATACTACAAAAAACTTTTATATATATAAATCATAAGTATATACCATTTCCTAAATATTTTAAACATTTTACGTGGCTCAAACAGCTTTCATTATTTCTTTGGGGTTTTACACATGCATTACAGGAAATTGTACAAAATTTAAGTTAAAATAAGTTCCATGATAACAAAATAATTTCATTACTTAATAACAGGAATATGAGACTTGTTTCGGTCAAGTTCTCCATTTGGAAATGTTATTGTAAACATGACCTCTATGTAACTGGACACGTTCAGGAACTTAGACTCGCACACCATAAATCAAAAGCTATTCCCCAAATAACACCGCGCCCTCACACACCCTTCCCATTATGCCACTCAGATTCAAAAGAAAAAAAATCCCAGAATTTCAAGGCACTTTAACTAAAACTTTATCGCAATTTCCCCACAAATTCTTGCACACTTTTAGGAGAACTTTTCATTTGTGGATTTTAATGTGTTGTGTAAAAGCTTCCGTCTCCCACAGTGCTTGACGCATATACCCCTCTCCCCTCCCACAGTGCTTGACGCATATAACCCTCTCCCCTCCCACAGTGCTTGACGCATATAACCCCCTCTGCTCCCACAGTGCTTGACGCACAACCCTCTCCCCTCCCACAGTGCTTGACGCACAACCCTCTCCCCTCCCACAATGCTTGACGCAGATAACCCTCTCCCCTCCCACAGTGCTTGACGCAGACACCCCTCTCCCCCTCCCACAGTGCCTGACGCAGATGACCTCAATCTCCCACCATAATCACGGGGGCCAGGAGTAATAGTGCTCCCAAGCCAAAAAAAACAATAAATGTACAGAATAAGACGACGATTTTGTTAATTAAGAAAATTAATTAACGGTTAACATAAAAGAAGAGTGATCGCTGGATTGTTCCAAGCAAAGCGTTCACCAGTGTTAGAGAAGTGCATATCTTCTTGACCAGACCACACACTAGAAGGTGAAGGGACGACGACGTTTCGGTCCGTCCTGGAACATTCTCAAGTCAATCTTGAGCCACGTTATTGTGACTCATCGCCTGCATATCTTCTTGAGGTTATCTTGAGATGATTTCGGGGCTTACCGTCCCCGCGGCCCGGTCATCAACCAGGCCTCCTTTTTGTTACACACCTCCCAAGCAGCAGCCCGTAGTAGCTGTCTGACTCCCAGGTATCTATTTGCTGCTAGGTGAACAGGAGCATCCGGGTGAACGAAAATCTCCCTATGTGCTTCCACTTCCACCGGGGGATCGAACTCGGAACCTCAGGACTACGAATCCCAAGCGCTGTCCACTCAGCTGTCACGCATGAATAGATGACTCACATAGGTAACACACTTAACGTAAACTTCCTTTGTTATTTTCTTGTCCATGTTCAAGATAACCTGTGACTCCCCTGTGACACTTGGCTTGGACGGTAGAGCAACGGTCTCGCTCCATGCAGGTCGGCGTTCAATCCCCGACCGTCCAAGTGGTTGGGTACCATTCCTTCCCCCCTCCCCATCCCAAATCCTTATCCTGATTCCTTCCAAGTTTTTATTATTATTATTTTCTACCACAGACGTGGCCACACATTTACAATGCTAACCAGAACATATACATTTTCTCCTGTCCTCCATGGACAGGCAAGTGTTATACAGTCGTAATGGCTTGGCGCTTACTCCTCATAGTTGCCGCCCCCTTCCCCAAACCCCTGGAGTAGTACCTGACGCCAATGGCCGGCTGAGCCTCGTCAGGGTGGAGCTGGCAGCCTCGCTCACCACAGGTTGCAGACGCCAAATTACCACCATATACAACACGCCCTTACGCCTTCTCCACAAACAACTCCCCGGGTCGTCCAGCTTAAGAGTGCTTCGCAATGATACTACGCTGGATCGACTACCAGCAGGACAAAAAAAAAAAAATCCCTAACACCAGCCGCTACAATAAAAAAAATAATAAAAAAATTTGCAGCAGCAGAAGTGGAAGATCCAGCAACACCATTTCTACAATGTGTGCTGCCACAACATGCCCGTATATTTTCCCCAGCAAGTGCGGTAAAACACAACAAAGTGGCCAATATCATGCTACCACCAAAAGCAGAAAACGCTGCAGGGAAACAGCCAACACTGAAGCAACAGCATCAGAGACAACAGTGATCAGCAACAGGGGCCACATCAGGAAGGAACGAAGAGCGACAGTTGCAGGAGGAGAATGCAGGTGAAGTAACATTAGCATTGAGAGTGAGAGTAAGACTAGCAGTTGTATGAGCAGCAAGCACACAGCAAGAGCACTAGGATGAGGCAGGAGCGGCGGCCAAGTGAGGGTCTGCCAGAGGCAACTTGGCGCGCGGCCACCAGCGGCTGCTGGATCAATAGACAGCCCGACGCCCACATCCCAAAATTCATTCAAACCGGGAGTGTGAAAGAACAGTGAGCGTGTAGTCCGCACGCGCCTCTCACAGGGCCGCCACCGCCACATTCATTCACAACGTCTCTACCACCACGCTACCAAACACTACCCAATGACCTTGCATAACACACCGCCACAACACACTACCCCACCTCAACGTAGGAGGAGAGTTTTTAGACCAAGTGACGTCAAGGATACCTGGTTGATGGGGTTCTGGGAGTTGTTCTACTCCCCAAGCCCGGCCCGTGCCCAGGCTCGACTTGTGAGAGTTTGGTCCACTAGGCTGTTGCTTGGAGCGGCCCGCAGGCCCACATATCCAACACAACCCGGTTGGTCCGACACTCCTTGGAGTAAATGATCTAGTTATAAGATATAAATATATATAACATTTCTGTCCTCCAGGACTTTATTAAAGATCAGCAGTTCTCCGACATACAGTGAGTGCAGCGGGCTACTGAGCACTATCACGAGGGACTGCTCCTACTGGGGAAAACAAAACAGTGGGTGGAAGAAGGCGAGGGAGAACCTGACATACAGCACTAAGCAGGAGATAAGGACCAAGGGCTATACGTTAACTATTTGGGTAGAAGTGGCCGAGGGCCTCGACAGCTACTCGGAGTAAAATATATACCTCCCGAGCTTAAGGTTATACGCAGATTTATCTGGGGGACAATTTCTAATCTTCCAGAGGTTGACCAGACCACACACAAGAAGTTGAAGGGACGACGACGTGTCGGTCCGTCCTGGACCATTCTCAAGTCGAATCGACTTGAGAATGGTCCAGGACGGACCGAAACGTCGTCGTCCCTTCAACTTCTAGTGTGTGGTCTGGTCAACATACTTCAGCCACGTTATTGTGACTCATCGCCTGCTTCCAGAGGTCTTTAACTATGGAGGAATTAATTGCAACTCTGAAACAAGACAGCCAACAGCAGAGAAATTTTTAAAGGTTGTGGAAGACTGCTGCCTGACCCAATATGTAAACAATACCACTAGGGCTGAGTACTGTCTGCACCCAGGTCTGCCAAACAGGAAACCCTTGTGTTGTATACCGGAAACACGTTGGGAAGCGAGCCATCATCGGGAGATTAGAGTTAGGATTATATGGAAGATTGGAGCTCGACACATCGTGGTTTCACAAGAGACCAGGCGGCAGGAACCGTGACACTGGAATATACAGATGGTATTACACTAAGAAATTATAATAAGGCACAATGCAGGAATTAAGAGTGGCTCAATTTAAGTAGATAGTATACCACAGTTAAGAGCCTTTCAGCAAATTAAGATGCACGGAAAAGGTGCAAATTAACGAGGCAATTCAAGCAACATAGGAAGGTTGTAGACATTTTATCTAAAATTAGTTTCTCATTAAACAAGATAATGCCCAGAGAAACGAGCAGCTCGAGACCATTTACCTTGTGGACGACCACTTTCTCGCTAATGTATAACTGTATAACACACAATGTGTGCCACTGGCCCTGGCACTCCGGGTCACACTCACCAACAGTTGGGTGCCACGCTCTTGTAGTGGCCTTAGGCCTATGCACTTTTTATAATTTTCAGGCCTAGTCCTTAAACATACTTTAAGCACGACAAAACTATTTACCCTGGATATACCACGACGACATGTCACACTGGATGTCCAACAACCACATAATACTGTGTATGGTCTCAACAAATGTGTATAGCTTAGAATATTAAAAAAAAAAAATATAAGAATCTACATTGTCCAATTCTGAAACTATATAAAAATACTATATATTCTTTACATTAAGTATAAATTTAATTTTAAATTTATTAAATTTATACGCTTTGTACTCTGACTCAAAAATCGTATCTTCTCTCTAATATAAGAAACACCGGCCGCGGGTCATTCTTTAATAACGGATACGTTTATCTGCTCCCCGAGCACGCGTGGAGTGGTCCTCCACCAGTGGTCCTCCACCAGTGGTCCTCCACCAGTGGTCCTCCACCAGTGGTCCTCCACCAGTGATCCTCCACCAGTGGTCCTCCACCAGTGGTCCTCCACCAGTGGTCCTCCACCAGTGGTCCTCCACCAGGCACTCTCAGCTACACGGTGTTCTGGAATATTAGATAATGTCATGCTCTCTCCCTCCCTGTTGACCCTATTCCTTCCTTCACAATGCTTGGGTCCGCCTGGCTCTTATCACCTCTTCCACATCACTTTTTTCTCCTCTCCTTCTAAACGGCACATGTCTTACACTTTTTTCTAAATATTTAAATCCTCTTCTAGAATCCCTTCACAGTTCCCCCCCCCCCCGCCCCAAATCAGTGCGTATTTTCCTGTGACCGGTTTCGAGAGTTGTTCTATTCCCGTAAACCGGTTGGGGACCAGTTTTTTTTTTTTTAACATTAACTTAATTTTAAAGCTGTTGCTGGCAGCGGCCCGCAGGCCCACATATCAATCACAACCTGACTGCTCCAGCACTCACCGTACCAACCTGTCTATCATTTAAGAAGTTTTAACTTTTCTGGTAATATTTATGTTGTCTAGAACGTCTAGGGGAGCCTGACACCTGGGTGGACAGCGCTTCGGATTCGTAGTCCTGAGGTTCCGAGTTCGATCCCCGGTGGAGACGAAGACAAATGGGCAAAATGTTTCTTTCACCCTGATGGCCCTGTTACCTAGCAGTAAATAGGTACCTGGAAGTTAGACAGCTGATACGGGCTGCTTCCTGGGGGTGGAGACCTGGTCGAGGACCGGGCCGCGGGGACACTAAGCCCCAAAATCATCTCAAGATAACCTCAAGATAACGTTGCACTGTCGTGCGCCACTATGTCCATACCAAAGGTTAAGATGCTTTACCGCACATCTACTCTTCACACATTAGTCTACACTTGCTCTCTTATCATTCACAAATTGTATTGTGCAGATTGAGGACATAATTGGATTAGTCCTATCCTACTGTTATCCTTTAACCCAATCCTCCAAAACAATTCCTCGTTTCACAGTTTTATCTATCACATCAACATACCCCCCGTGGCCTACATGGGTTGAGGCCACTGTCTCATTATTGCTAGACCACTGTTACATGGTCTTCAATGTCATGGAAGACGAGCAAAACGCAAATTTAACACACTGAAATATCTCCTCAAGAGACCAGAAAGCACGGCAGGAATTGAAAAATAGGTTGGTTGAAAAGTTAAGAGGTACAATGGGTACGCCGAGACCCACTGCACCTCTACTCTAGTATCGCAAGAGCCCCAAGACTTCTCGCAGGAATTGAAAAATAGGTTGGTTGAAAAGTTAAGAGGTACAATGGGTACGCCGAGACCCACTGCACCTCTACTCTAGTATCGTAAGAGCCCCAAGACTTCTCAACACACTCCCTATAAAAGGAATAAATATCCAACCCTCTCACGATGTTCAAAATAAAAATAAACTCAAAATCATAAACTCTAAATGTTACTTGATCCACCGGGCTAAAAACCCAGCCAAAGGAACACTGATCCTCGAGACCACTTTAAGGTAATCCTACCTAGGACTCCTCCTACCTGACTCCATTTGAGTCCTTTCTGGTGATCTCCCCCCCCCCCCCCCCGTGACCACGCTGCACGTTTCTTAAACACTTAATGAAACAATTACGTATAACATTAAAATAAATATATATATATATATATATATATATATATATATATATATATATATATATATATATATATATATATATATTATATTATATTATATATATATATATATATGTCGTACCTAGTAGCCAGAACTCACTTCTCAGCCTACTATGCAAGGCCCGATTTGCCTAATAAGCCAAGTTTTCATGAATTAATGTTTTTTCGTCTACCTAACCCACCTAACCTAGCTTTTTTTGGCTACCTAACCTAACCTTACCTATATATATAGGTTAGGTTAGGTTAGGTAGGGTTGGTTAGGTTCGGTCATATATCTACGTTAATTTTAACTCCAATAAAAAAAAATTGACCTCATACATAGTGAAAAGGGTAGCTTTATCATTTCATAAGAAAAAAATTATAGTAAATATATTAATTCACGAAAACTTGGCTTATTAGGCAAATCGGGCCTTGAATAGTAGGCTGAGAAGTGAGTTCTGGCTACTAGGTACGACATATATATATATATATATATATATATATATATATATATATATATATATATATATATATATATATATATATATATATATATATATATATTAATTATATGCGCAAGATAACGCTTGTACCAGTAATGTTGGCCTACTCCTAACTCATCAACACCTCAGCAACTCTACTCGCAGTCGTTACATACGCTCTTAAAATTAAACAAGATGCACAAATGAAAATAATGATGACAAAATCTAGCAGCATGCAAACAATGTCATATCAAAGGATATATATCAATAAACAACAATGAATATAATAACAAAAGCTGCCGGAGCGTTGACAACGAGGCATCAGCTGCTGTCACACCAACTCGTCCCCCCCAATTAATAGATGGCGTTTTGTTTGTTACGGTAATCAACGTCGCAAATACATCCTAGTATGAAAAGTAATACACCTGAAGTACTAACTGTTTTTTTATACAACAGACTCGATAGGTCTGATGGGATGCATGGAAACATACATCTCTGGTTAGGAGGTTGGATTTTTGACGTAGTGGGGGAACGAAGAGAACCACCACCAAGTGATGCTCCAAGCAACAGCCTAGTGGACCAAACCCTCACAAGTCAACCCTGGCCTCGGGCCGGGCTTGGGGAGTAGAAGAACTCCCAGAACCCCATCAACCAGGGATCAACCCCCCCCCCCCCTGGTGCCTCACTAGTACTAGCCTAGTATAGTGGCCACAAAGAGGCGGGACCAAAGAGACAAAGCTCAACCCCCGCAAGCACAATTAGGCGAGTACAATTAGATGCGTACACACGAGACGCATGTTAACCTACATAATACTGTACCGAACATGTTGCCAACACACTTGCCCCTAAAACAAGAGGATTCCTGCATAAACTTCAATATTGTGCGTGAGTGCAATGTGGCACAAAAGACATAACGAGACCTCACGTTTGTCAAGCCGTGAACACGCTGCACACAACCTGTAAACACGCGTTTAAAGACGCACTTGCGGTATAGGCCACCCAACTGGACGCCATATTAAATATAAGAACCCTCTTGTTAACTTGCAGTTCTTCCGAGGATCAACGTCCCCGCGGCCCGGTCTCTGACCAGGCCTTGGTGGGGGTCTGATCAACCAGGAAGGTGTAAACAATTTTCGGGCCCTCAATGATTAACGAAGTGTAGCTTAGACGAGTACTTTTTGCATCCTTAATTTTTACCAGGATTGGTCTACACATTTTAGCGTGCTCTTGATCTCTTTAAGAGATTATCTAAAGTGTGTCGATATGGCATCAGCCCCTCCAATATTCTCCAAGTGTAGATTATATCCCCTCCCCCCTACTTTCACCTGAGCTCCAAGGCGCACACACGAATTGTTAATAAATCTCGATAAATTAAAAACTTTCTGGAATGGATTCATTAAATGGAAGTTCTATGCACGTTCTGCAAGCAACAGTTATCCAGCCTTGATATTATTGGCGACTTAATCAGTAACCGCATTGGTCTTTTCTTTGAAATATATATATATATATATATATATATATATATATATATATATATATATATATATATATATATATATGTCGTACCTAATAGCCAGAACGCACTTCTCAGCCTACTATTCAAGGCCCGATTTGCCTAATAAGCCAAGTTTTCATGAATTAATGTTTTTTCGTCTACCTAACCTACCTAACCTAACCTAACCTAGCTTTTTTTGGCTACCTAACCTAACCTTACCTATAAATATAGGTTAGGTTAGGTAGGGTTGGTTAGGTTCGGTCATATATCTACGTTAATTTTAACTCCAATAAAAAAAAATTGACCTCATACATAGAGAAAAGGGTTGCTTTATCATTTCATAAGAAAAAAATTATAGTAAATATATTAATTCAGGAAAACTTGGCTTATTAGGCAAATCGGGCCTTGAATAGTAGGCTGAGAAGTGAGTTCTGGCTACTAGGTACGACATATATATATATATATATATATATATATATATATATGTCGTACCTAATAGCCAGAACGCACTTCTCAGCCTACTATGCAAGGCCCGATTTGCCTAATAAGCCAAGTTTTCATGAATTAATGTTTTTTAGACTACCTAACCTACCTAACCTAACCTAACCTACCTTTTTCGGCAACCTAACCCAACCTAACCTATGAAGATAGGTTAGGTTAGGTTAGGTAGGGTTGGTTAGGTTCGGTCATATATCTACGTTAATTTTAACTACAATAAAAAAAATTGACCTCATACATAATGAAATGGGTAGCTTTATCATTTCATAAGAAAAAAATTAGAAAAAATATATTAATTCAGGAAAACTTGGCTTATTAGGCAAATCGGGCCTTGAATAGTAGGCCAAAAAGTGAGTTCTGGCTACTAGGTACGACATATATATATATATATATATATATATATATATATATTGTGACAATAATCTCCTTCAAGAGATTGAGCCTGCTCTTCCCTCCACAAACACGTCGTTGAAATTATATAAAACGACTATGGAAGACATGTCCAACAACAACAACAACACCAGCAAGGCTTGCCAGGGTGAGCAAAACAGATGCAGCCAGCCACCTGTTCGGACTCAAACCACCAAACTACATGTTGATCGCTACCGGCTCCGCTGATTGGTCGCCGGTCTGGCTGCACCTGCACTCGCCCCCCCATACTACTTGATGTCTGGGGTCGCCCCAACCTCCTACCTCAGAATGTTCAGTGCTCTCGTTGTCACCACTCCTCCCGGCTAGACGCTAGCGTGTACTGAGAGAAGTGGTGGCTTAAAGCCAATATTCCAACACCTCCCATTTACTTTTGTATTGCACTTCTTGTTATTTTGCCTTAACGTAACTTTTCATTGTGTCATCTAATTATTCTTATTATTTTGATTGATTTTATTATAAGAATTTGTTTGTGCATTTTATTCATGTTTTGATTTAATTAACGTAATTAAAATTTCATTGTTAAAGTTTACTTGTGTTTGTGTGTCTTCTCCTTACCTTACCACAGACGAAGTTCCAGTTTTTTCTATTTTTTTTTATAACTATGTGACGAGGCCATACCCCTAGCCTTAAACAGCCGAACACCAACGCGTTACCGTCACAATATATATTAGTATATTTTGGTAGCAGTCTTTCCTGTAGACATATATTATTAAATATGACCGAAAAAGTAAGATTAATAATTCTAACACGAATTTTCTCAATCTTTCGTACATTACGCTTCACTGTTGGAGGTAAATCAAAAATCACTTCTCCAAAATTCATTTTTATTTCTAGTCTGACGCGACACGGGCGCGTTTCGTAAAACTTATTACATTTTCAAAGACTTCACAAATACACAACTGATTAGAACTTGCGTTTCCCTGATTTTATATCTACATTTGAGTGAGGTGGGAAGGGTGATGTGGCATTACATTTGAGTGAGGTGGGAAGGGTGATGTGGCATTAACACAAGACAGAACACTAGGGGATATTAATAGGGTATTAAAAGTATCAACACAAGACAGAACAGAAACAATGGGTATTGAATAGAAGTGTTTGTAGAAAGCCTATTGGTCCATATTTCTTGATGCTTCTATATTGGAGCGGAGTCTTGAGGTGGGTAGAATATAGTTGTGCAATAATTGGCTGTTGATTGCTGGTGTTGACTTCTTGATGTGTAGTGCCTCGCAAACGTCAAGCCGCCTGCTATCGCTGTATCTATCGATGATTTCTGTGTTGTTTACTAGGATTTCTCTGGCGATGGTTTGGTTATGGGAAGAGATTATATGTTCCTTAATAGAGCCCTGTTGTTTATGCATCGTTAAACGCCTAGAAAGAGATGTTGTTGTCTTGCCTATATACTGGGTTTTTTGGAGCTTACAGTCCCCAAGTGGGCATTTGAAGGCATAGACGACGTTAGTCTCTTTTAAAGCGTTCTGTTTTGTGTCTGGAGAGTTTCTCATGAGTAGGCTGGCCGTTTTTCTGGTTTTATAGTAAATCGTCAGTTGTATCCTCTGATTTTTGTCTGTAGGGATAACGTTTCTATTAACAATATCTTTCAGGACCCTTTCCTCTGTTTTATGAGCTGTGGAAAAGAAGTTCCTGTAAAATAGTCTAATAGGGGGTATAGGTGTTGTGTTAGTTGTCTCTTCGGAGGTTGCATGGCTTTTCACTTTCCTTCTTATGATGTCTTCGATGAAACCATTGGAGAAGCCGTTATTGACTAGGACCTGCCTTACCCTACAGAGTTCTTCGTCGACTTGCTTCCATTCTGAGCTGTGGCTGAGAGCACGGTCGACGTATGCGTTAACAACACTCCTCTTGTACCTGTCAGGGCAGTCGCTGTTGGCATTTAGGCACATTCCTATGTTTGTTTCCTTTGTGTCCAGTTATGTTATCCAGGGCCAGTTATGTCCCTTATGTGTAGTGGAAGCGTGTTGAACAGTCTCGGGCCTCTGATGTTAATAGAGTTCTCTCTCAGAGAAAGAAGACCAAGGAAGATATCTTCCAGGAACCTGACATAAATGAGAGAAAGAAGACCCACAATGCAAAAGGTTTTAACAATAAGGTTTTCCGAGACGGACATCTAAAGAAGAGATTTTCTGCGACTTTCTTTCCGTTTTTAAGACATGAGAAGCAATATGGCTGAAAGTCAGACACGGAGGGATGATAAGGATGAATGTAACGGAAATGATTAGCACACGTAGACCAGAGAAGCAGTGTAGACAACTAGAAAGGGCGAGGTTGCCACAGTATCTGCCCGAGACTTAAGTCCGCACAGCACCACCTTTATTTAAACCACGGGTGCTTTACAAGAGTTAAACACCTCCCGGCAGAGAACTAAGTACAGTGTTACAACCCGTCTAGGAATTCCTATTTAAACTTGAGGTTGAGAGGTGAGACCAAAGAGCCGAGAAGGTCAACCTCTTCAAGCATAATTAGTAGAGTTGAGCAGACGCGAGTCAGGTGATAAACGGGAGGGGGGGGGAGGGGGGGAGGTGGGGGTGGTGGTAGCAGCAGCAGTCACCTAATTGTGCTTGATTAAGCTTCAGCTCTTTGGTCCCACCTATCAGCCTTCAACCAACGGGTTTACAGGATCCAAACCGTACTGGGATTGTCATATCAACATTTAAAGGTGTGTGTGTAGTGTGACTCCACCACTTTCAGAGTGAACGTCACGTGTTCGCTACAGGCCTACGTGTAAGCCTGCGGGCCGCTGCAAGCAACAGCCTGTTGGACCAAGCTCTCACAAGTCAGGCTTGGGGAGTAGAACTACTCCCTGAACCCCATCAACCAGGTGTTCACTACTGACACCAACAAAATTCTAGGTACTGTCCGTGGCTCATTGGCCCTTGTTACCATCTGTGCCACTTGTTTGTGTATCAGCCATTCCTAATAATGTCCTTCTCAATTACCCCTGACAATTTTTAATGTTGCAATCATGTCTCCCCTAAATATTTTGCCTTCCAGTGATGTGAGGCTTAATTTCTGTAGTGTCCTCTCGTACGTGATCACTCTGGGTCTAGGAAGATGACAAAATAACAGAGATTGATCATGGCTCCTCGAGTGTTCACCCACACACACAGTTAGCAGTAATTGGGGATCTGGTTGTCCAATGATTGACAGATCGTGTTCCAGGGAAAGCTGGCAAGGTGAGGCTTACCATGAGCTGTGGGAGCGAGTGCTCTTAAGCTTATTAAGAGGAGTATCTATCAGATGAAACATTTTCAGAGAGCTACTACAAAGTGCATAAAGATATAAATATACCTATAAAAATAAATGGTTCGCAATTTATTTCTACTTAGCATGTCAAACGGCCTTGCCATTTTTACTATACAGAATATACTATATAATTATAATCTGTGTTAGGCTATTAATATTACATTTTTAAATTTCAAATTAATAATAACTTCGTTTATACAAATTTCAAATACAATTATAAATGCGCAACCAATTTATGAATTTATATGAATGTAAACACTTATACATTTATGAATAACGATTTTCAAAGTTCATTTTCACTTCACTATGGAGAGGAGGAACGTGGGGGAGACTGTGGGAGTGTGTGCAGGGGAGCAGAGGTGGAAGGAGAGAGGGGGCGGGGGGAGAGGAGAGAGGGGGCGGGGAGAGAGGAGAGAGGGGGCGGGGAGAGAGGAGAGAGGGGGGCGGGGGAGAGGAGAGAGGGGGGCGGGGGAGAGGAGAGAGGGGGCGGGGGAGAGGAGAGAGGGGGCGGGGGAGAGGAGAGAGGGGGCGGGGGAGAGGAGAGAGGGGCGGGGGAGAGGAGAGAGGGGGCGGGGGAGAGGAGAGAGGGGGCGGGGGAGAGCGGTCATTAGCAGTCCCCGGAGGGAGTAGAGTGAGCGAGCCGCTGATCACCGGATGGAATGGATAATACCAGTAATGAGCGAGTGTGTGCCAGTTGGGTCATTACTGGCAGTCATCAGCCGACCCGGTGCGCCCCGGCTGGACCTCATTAGCCCTAGTTTACCTGCAGGTTTATGTCGGGGTTTACACCCTAATAAGTATACCTCGCTTCATCATAGAGCATTGCTGCTGCTGCTGCAGGCTGTCACCTGCACACCGTTCATATCACAGAGTTTGAGAGCATTCAGCCCATTCTCACCAGTAGTAACAATCTTCACCTTGCCATTATTTCAGGGCTCAACGTCCCCGCGGCCCGGTTCTGGACCAGGCCTCCTGGTTGCTGGACTGGTCAACTAGGCTGTTGGACGCGGCTGCTCGCAGCCTGACGTATGAATCACAGCCTAGTTGACCAGGTATCCTTTGGAGGTACTAGTCGAATTCTCTCTTGAACACTGAGGGGTCGGCCAGTTATGCCCCTTACGTGTAGTGGAAGCGAGTTGAACAGTCTCGGGCCTCTGATGTTGAGAGAGTCCGCCACACATGCGTATAACTGGTACATGTATTGTTACAATATGCTACTGAAAATAATTCAACCCCGGCCGTAGCCTAATTAAAATAATGGCTTTTTTTATGAAGATCGTAGGTTGTGCGAGGCTAGATTTTGAAAATTATAACACTGCTCTGTATTACCTCGTATTTAAAGCTTTACGAATACAGTACATAGTCACTGACATTTGCTGCTCTAAATTTGTCCCCCCCCCCCTCCATATAACATGATTCGTCTGTTTAGTCATTATCAATGCAGTATATGAAATACAGTATATGCAATGCAGCATATGCTGAGTATGCCTGCAGGGGAACTCTGGGAGCTGTTCCACCCAACCCCGGCCTGGGGCCAGGCTGGTCTTACCGTAACTGGGTATTCCTCAAGACAATTCTACAAACATTAAAGCCAAATGCTTCCCAACATCCTTCAACCTATAAAGGTTACGTCTTTCGTCATTTAAGAGGTAACGTCATTAGCACCTGCAAACGGGTACTTGATCAACCAAGGCTGTGATTGCTACGTCAGACACGTGCAGTGGTTGGCCAGAATGTCAACCAGTAGGCCTCGCCGAAGACCGGGCCGCGGGGACATTGATCCTCTGGAACACCTTAAAGTAGCTCAAAAGTTGGAGGAAAATGGTGAAGTGAAGAGGCATTAATATAGTGTACGTATGTAAAGAACACGAAATTAAAACTTTTATGTCCATTCACATTTACACAAAATACCAAAATCCCGACCAACTCTGCCAATAACAATGAATCAACTAATCCCTCGTCTAAACGAGGGCAGCTAATGAGCACAATTTTTTATATTAATGACTAATAGCGAGGGAAATAATTCATGCAATGCTCATTAGCACATTAAGCAGGATATTATGTCACGGTGCAGTATTGTGTCATTTCAACAATCTGAACCAACATGTTCCATGGCGATTTAATATATATTTAATTCTGGAGCCTGTCGGCCGAGCAGACAGCACGCTGGACTTGTGATCCTGTGGTCCCGGGTTCGATCCCGGGCGCCGGCGAGAAACAATGGGCAGAGTTTCTTTCAACCTATGCCCCTGTTACCTAGCAGTAAAATAGGTACCTGGGTGTTAGTCAGCTGTCACGGGCTGCTTCCTGGGGGTGGAGGCCTGGTCGAGAACCGGGCCGCGGGGACACTAAAGCCCCGAAATCATCTCAAGATAACTCGTTCGATAAAACCTTCTAAAGTCGCCAGATTCACAACAATATCAGTTTAAGAGACATTGGAGCAGAAGCTCCTTGCGTTTGTCACCCTTCGAGCGTCCCAACTATCTTCTTTATCTTCAATTTAACTTTAAATATTCAGATAAAAATACTATTATGTAAAACGTTTCAAGAGTTTGAAAGCTTTGCTTTCTCCTTTTCCATTTCACAGCCATCTTTAATATACGAGATCTTAAAGACAAATATACGAGATCTTAAAGACAACATATCCAATTATTTGAATGATCTCCAATTATTTCCAATTATTTACCCTTCTTAAATTTATGAACTTAGTTTATGACTATTTCTTTGTATAGAATTTGAATGTACAAACAAAATTGGGGAAAATGGAGGCGTCTCAATTGGCTAGGATAGCGCTTCTGTCAGCTGTACCCTGATATCATACCCATACCATAACCACCATGCCAAAGTTATATCACAAGAGACGTTGATTTGTAAGCCGATCTAAACATTAAGTTTAATGCTAAGACATGCAAAGTATTACACACTGAACACTTAAAACACCAGACAGTCTATATTGGATGAACACCAGACGTAGTCCATCTGCAGGTCTCCTCCACTGTACGACGGGACCCAGCACACCTGTCCTCTCCAACACTGTACCTACTATCACCACGACGACGGGACCCAGCACACCTGTCCTCTCCAACACTGTACCTACTATCACCACGCAACCCGTTCTCGCAAATTTAATAAGTCAATATTGACTTATTAAATATGTGCATAGGTGACATACTTAACATAATAGATACCCTTACAAAGATTCATAGAAAACACCGACCTTACCTAACCTACTTAGTATGTTAAGATAAACATCTTATTGCTTCGTAATTACAATTATTACCTAACCTATAATAGGTACAAGTTAAGTAATAATTGTAATTACGAAGCAATAAGATGCTTATCTTAAGATACTAACAAGGTTAGGTAAGGTCGGTGTTTTCTATGAATCTTTTTAAGGGTATCTATTATGTTTAGTATATCACCTATGCACGTAGTTAATAAGTCAATATTGACTTTACGAATTTGCGAGAACGGGTTGCACCACGACGACGGGATCCAGCACACATGTCCTCCCCAACACTGTACCTACTATCACCACGACGACGGGATCCAGCACACCTGTCCCCCCAACACTGTACCTGCTATCACCACGACGACGGGACCCAGCACACCTGTCCCCCCAACACTGTACCTGCTATCACCACGACGACGGGACCAAGCACACCTGTCCCCCCAACACTGTACCTACTGTCACCATGACGACGGGACCAAGCACACCTATCCTCTCCACCACTGTACATATCACCATGACGACGGGATCCAGCACACCTGTCCTCTCCAACACTGTACCTATCCAGGGTTCCACCGTCACATTCCACTTACCTGAAAAAAAACAGAAAAAACTATTAACGCACGTTACCAAATAAATATTTCAATTTTAAATTCCACACAATATAGTTGCAAGGAAGAATTGCATAAGTAAGATATCTTGAGCATGTAATCGAAGTATCACCACAGTTTCCATTGTCTGAGAACATCTGGCTAACGTATGCTCACACCAACCGACCCAATTGTCATTTAGTGTCCTCCCTACAGGAATATTCCTGCGTGCGTTCAGAACCCCTGTCATACTCATGCCACCGTTATTTAACAATTTAAATTTCCTATTTCGATTTCAATATGGTTATGTTGACTGTGCATTACAACTACCTCTGGGCTGCCAGCCATCATGGTTTGTTTGATATAGTTTGTAACTTAACATTGTATTATGTAGTCTGCCAGGTCTTTGTCTAACATGCTGGCATTTCCTCAAATACTGTAACCTTTAAGCTATTTCCTGAGTATATGCGTATCAATGCCGGATGCACCTCTCCTGTGCGCGCCTTAAGTAAAATAGATGGTTTGCATATATTAGGTATCTTTTAGTGAAATTCTCTGGTGCGTTATGAAGGTCCCTCTACATCACGTGTAGTGATTTTAGCATTAGGCGTTTTCTTATTTTTGCTTGTGAAATGCAGCGCCTAATTGTGAAGACCACCTATACCGAGCATGAAGATTCCCTTGTACGCTTTCGACTCAAATGTATCGTATGTGGGTACTTCAGGTCTCCCGATCACTCGGTGAATCAGGGTTGATTTTGACATTAATCTGTACCTGCTTCATGGGATTCTGGATGTACTTGATGTGGTACTTGATGTGCAATAACGCGTAGCAGATAGTGGTTAGTTCAGTCTCTCTACTGCAGTGTCTCAACGTATTGTATGTTCTCGCGTCTCGTATCAATACTCTGGAAGTTACCTGAAGAGGGGTTCCAGGAGTAGTTCTACTCCCCATCTCCAAGTGTGCTGCTTCTTGGTGTACCCAAGGGCTTGGCCAGCATACAAGACCATGGTAAACGACTCCAAATATCACCCCCGCTTCTCTTGTCAGACTGCATATAGCGGCGTCTAACAGTTTGGTCAACCAGGAAGCTTTGTCAGCCTCAGGGCCGCGGGGACACTGATCTCCGGAACTCACTCTCTCTGTAACCAAGGATTTTCTTCTAAAAAAATCCTCATCAATACACTCGTACCGGAAGAACTATGTTTTTTATATATTCTTTAAGATTTTCTTTGACGTAAAATATCAACCATGAATGAGTGAAATGTGACACATTCTTCACATATATATTGCAAACAAGCACAAGTGTGTGCGCATGCGCGCACACCCACCAGTCTTTGCCGGCTGAGTGGACAACGCTCTGGGGTCGTAGTCCAAGGGGCCGGGTTCGATCCTCGGCAGAGGCAGAAACAAATGGGCAGCTTTTCTTTCACCCTGGTGCTCATGTTCACCTTACCTGGGTGTTAGACAGCTGCTACGGGCTGCTTCCTGGGGATGTGTATGTAAAAGAAATATATGTAGTATATATAACAGAGGAAAAATCAATTGGTTAGAAACGCGGGGTCCAAGAGCTAATTCGATTCTGCAGATACAAATAGTAAATACACACACACACACACACACACACACACACACACACACACACACACACACACACACACACACACACACACACACAGCCATTCGTCTCCTCTGGAATACCTATTACCATTAACATGATTAAAGAAGTTAACTGAGGAAAGAACAGCTGTAAAACTGTGTTTAATAGTTTCTCAAACTAGTCAGGAGCAGAGACAATCGTCAGGTCCGCTTCTCCTGTCACAGTCCAACCACTTGGGCTGGACGGTAGAACGACGGTCTCGCTTCATACAGGTCGGCGTTCAATCCCCGACCGTCCAAGTGTTGGGCAACATTCGTTCCCCCCCCCCCGTCCCATCCCAAATCCTTATCCTGATCCCTTCCCAGTGCTATATAATCGTCATGGCTTGGCACTTTCCCGACAATTCCCTTCCCCTTCTCCCGTCACAACATTCCCAGCTTCTTACAACACTTTTTCATCACACTGAAAAAAAACCACGTTCAAGCTCGAGTGAACTTACGCGTCTAATACAGGTAATATACAACACATGTTCGACTTAATATATATTAGTGAAAATGCAATATATTCCAATACATATTTATTTTCGAGGTTCGACCACCCTCACAAGAACAAAATGAACCACTGAAAAAATTTAAAATATCCGGGAATTTATGTATACCAGGTTAAGAACAAGATGTAACGAGCAGGGGGGGGGGGAGAAGGGTGAAGTAACGAGCAGGGGGGGGAGGAGTAACGAGCAGGGGGGGGGGGGGGAGAAGGGTGAAGTAACGAGCAGGGGGGGGAGGAGTAACGAGCAGGGGGGGGGAGAAGGGTGAAGTAACGAGCAGGGGGGGGGAGAAGGGTAAAGTAACGAGCAGGGAGGCGGGTTGAGACACGAAAAGAGTGACTCTTGTAGCAGGTGCAGAGTATCTACCATGAGGCCCCAAAGACGCTAGAAAACAAATGTACAGGGGATACAGGGTACAAATGTTTATACAAAGAAAACCCAGTACAAACCACAAGGTACCCCCCCCCCCCCCCCCCACTGAGAACACACAGGAACAAGGCAGGCGAGCCACAAGCCCTGCGAGGCCTTCACAAGAGGCAACATATTGGATCGCAGTGTGCTAGTGACAGTATGATTAATCTGGTGATTGTGTGCCAGGACGAGGGTGGAGCATACCCCCAGCAGGAGTGGATTCACTGACATGGAAACCGCGGCTCGACATGGAAACTTGGCACGTGGTATGTGGGATGGCGGCCGGCCGCTTCCCAAAGATTCAAGACTGGTAAGCACAAAAAACTAAATAAACCATCAGGCGACGGTGTAAGACGACAAGAACCGGTTCATGTGACAACGCAAAAAGTGGGAAAAGAGAGAATAAGTCGAGACGAGGTAATGAAAAATCATCGAGCGCGGGGACCCTTTTTTTCCCCAACTTTAATAATACGTTGTTGTCAGGATGGATGGATGGGGGGGGGGTGAGGGGAGCACTGGCCGGGTCTTTGGACAAAGGTGAACTAGTACCAGCGACGGAGGACAACCTGGCATTTCTAAAGAGAGATACTTTTAATGGCCGCATATGAAACTACTATTAACTGCTCGGGTTCTTATGAACAATCCGGAAATCCCAAATTAACATCAATGTGTTATGTGGGTGGTGGGAGGAGCGGCTTGCCTTGGAAGCCAGCCAGTCGTCAATAGTGGGCGTCACATCTATGCAGGTCACTATAGACTGCTGGCAGCGTGCCATAGGTCACTATAGACCGCTGGCAGCGTGCCATAGGTCACTATAGACCGCTGGCAGCGTGCCATAGGTCACTATAGACCGCTGGCAGCGTGCCATAGGTCACTATAGACCGCTGGCAGCGTGCCATAAGTCACTATAGACCGCTGGCAGCGTGCCACAGGTCACTACCGACCGCTGGCAGCGTGCCACAGGTCACTATAGACCGCTGGCAGCGTGCCATAGGTCACTACCGACCGCTGGCAGCGTGCCATAGGTCACTATAGACCGCTGGCAGCGTGCCATAGGTCACTATAGACCGCTGGCAGCGTGCCACAGGTCACTATAGACCGCTGGCAGCGTGCCACAGGTCACTATACACCGCTGGCAGCGTGCCATAGGTCACTATAGACCGCTGGCAGCGTGCCATAGGTCACTATACACCGCTGGCAGCGTGCCATAGGTCACTATAGACCGCTGGCAGCGTGCCACAGGTCACTATAGACCGCTGGCAGCGTGCTCCATACATCCTGCTTGACAATGCCAGTCATGACGGTCTGTGTGACGAAGGAGACATTACAGGTACAAAAACAAGCGCTTTATAATAACATTCAGAGAAATGTAGACAAATTATGTAACACCGAAGCTTTGTTGATCATAAATCAACTTGACAAAATATTAACCCCGGTTACTTTATCTTTATGGTTTGACTGTTAATTCAAGACTCGCTTATTCTGACAGTTACTGTAGATGTCATTTGTTTACATATCATAATTTAGTCATAGTTGTCATCTGGACCTATTTCACTGCAGGAAATTTCAATTTTTTTTTTGTATTAATACATTTAGCTACATCTGCATTTGTGCAGCTACCCTAGACTGTATGAGACAGTACAGCGCGTGTCAAAAATACTAGCTACGTGATGACTACAATCCCCCATCACCAGGATGGTTAGTCATACAGAGGCATGTGATCAGTAGTCTGCACTGGCAAATTTTGGCTGTATATGAGGATATCACCATGAACACGAGTGAATCAAGTAATTGCAAAGCTCCAGGTACCTCATGCCAATGGGTCTGAATGATCTAATAACTGGCCATTCGGTGATGTGTGCAAAATGATGATGAAGTTACGAAATTTTTTTTTTTTTTTTTTTTTTATTAAGTTATGAGGTACATCTGCATTAGTGCAGCTACCCTAGACTATATGAAGTGGAGTACAGTGTGTCAAAAAAGCTAACTAGGTGATGCAATAAAATCCCCATCACACAGGATGGTTAGTCATACAGAGACATGTGATAAGCGGTCTGCACTGGCAGACTCCGGATGCATTTTGAGGATATCAACAACACAAGATTGAATAAGGTAGCAGTGGTAATACAAGTCCCCATTTCGCAGGATGGTTAGTCATACAGGGCCATGTGTTTAATAGCCTGCACTGGCAAATTTTGGGTATACTGTGAGGATATCTTCAAGAATACGAGAGTGAATAAAGTAATTGCAAAGCTCCAGGTACCTCATGCCAACTGGTCTGAAAGGTCTAATAACTGGGCATTCAGTGATGTAGTGCGGGAGATCATGCCGTAGTTCCTGCTCACAGAGTTTGCAACTGGAGTGCTCAGGATTGGGAGACCCGTCACCTGCAGCCACCTGCCACAGGTAACGGTAACCCAACCTGATCCTTGCAACCACTGTGTCGCACAGTCTAGTGGACGTTTTGTGCTGTCCATAGATGTAGGTTTCAGATCTGAACAAATCATAGCTTTTTATACTAGTACTTTCAGGTCGTTGGGAGTCAGTAAGTTCTTTCCTATCAGATCTGAATGTTTGGACCAATACAGTTTTGACAGCAGAGATGGGGATACCTAGATCTAATTCAACTTCAAACTTGTTACACGCTAATTTGGCTGCAATGTCTGTCTCATTATGATGGGTTATATTTATGTGTGAAGGTATCCATACAAAGGAGATTCGAGACCCTTTACTCTGTGCATCAATTAGGTCATTTATAATTGGGAGTATTAGGTTCTTGCTGTCGATCTTCCAAGAGAAGTTTTCGATTGCTTGAAGAGCAGACTTTGAATCGCAGAATATTATTCCTCCTCCAATGTTTTTTAATGTGCTGGTTGCTAAATGTAATGCTGCTAGTTCTGCTTGTGTGGAGGTCAGCCAGTTGTTTAACCTGACACTGACAGACTTTGTGCAGATATTATTTCTATAAAACCTACATGCCGCTGCAGTCCGTCCAGTAGAAGACTGGACTGAGCCGTCGGTGTAGACACAGTGCTCGTGAGATCTTAGACTCTCGATGGAGGAGGCAATTGTTTCAAGAGTGACAGCTTTGAGTAGAGCAAGATTCTCATTATCTTTCTTGGTGACAGGTGTGTATGATACTTGAATGGTGGGGTACAGATAAAGAGGAATATCAGAGACTGGTAGATTGCACTTAAAAGGAATGTTAAGTTTAATGAGATTGTAAGCATTGTTTCTCAGCCAATTATCATAAAAGGAGTGAGTTGGTATGTCGGCACCAGTCAAAAGGGTGTTAACAGCACTAAATAATTTGTCTCTGAGCAATGCAGGAGATGTAGGATCTCTCATGACTTTAAGACAGAAGGTAGTGTTAACTTGCATTATTCTCTCTAGTATGGTTGGAAACTTCAGTTCTTCCCTCATGTTGATGATTCTTGTGCATCTTGGGGCACCAAGAATTATCCTCATGGCCTCGTTCTGTATTACTTCTAGTTTGTCCAACACAGAGGAGGGGAAATTAATTAAGTGCAGAGCATTATAATCAACGAGAGATCTAACAAACATCATATAGAATAGTCTAGCATATTTAATATTGATACCAATATTCTTACCAGTAAGTGTTCTCAATGGTTTTAGTCTTTCTTTTAACCTACGGTGTAGATCATTTACAATGTCACTGTTAATACCAACTCCAAGGTATTTGTGCTGCCCACACGTTTCAATGTTCTGGTTGTTGACCTTGAAAGCTATAGGGACATGATTTTTCTCTTTGGGATGGAGAACTCTGGATTTAGTTATAGAGATAACAAGACCACATTCAATGCTTTTAGCAGCGAATGAATCAAGTAGAGCTTGCAGTCTAGTTTGGGAATTTGCAACAATGCATATATCATCGGCATAACAAATGACGGCTTCGTCAGGTAGTGTGGGAATATCAATTGTTAATTTGTGCATCAGAACATTGAACAGTGTGGGACTTAGCACTCCACCCTGGGGTGTACCCAACTCAAAGGGTGCACAGAGTTTACTTTTGACCCCCTTGAAAAGGACTGAGGCGGTTCTGTTACTCAGGTACCCCCTGAGCCATGTCAACAGTCTAATTAAGTTACGAAATTGAATGTACAGTATATAAAAAGTCTAAGGTAACTACTCCCCGCATTTAACTTACTAATCCCAACACCAGTGAGCACCAAGATGGTTCACCACGCCACGGAAGCTAATTCTTGTTGTTAGTTTAAGCATAATTAAGGCATCCAGAAGAACAAAAACAGAATAGTTTAAACATGAGGAGCATAACTAGCCTACTTCTCACTGTCCAAAAGAGAAATTAATAAATCCATTTAAAGGATAACTGATCAACAGGACTGTGATTCATGTATCGAGCTGCGAGTAGCTGCGCCTAACAGTCTGTTTGATCCGATCACCAATCAGAAGGCCTGCTTAGAGACCGGCCCGAGGGCATGTTGATAGCCGGAACCAACGCAAGATGGTGGTTTCGGCTGTGAACATCCCCGATTGGATATAAATTTAATGTTAGTAACCATACTAGACATTACATTGATATTAAACCTCACCTATCCATATACACATCTAACCTACGTCCCCAACACGTCATCGGCAACGGGTCTCACTAGCCTGTAAGGTCTTCCGTAACTCCACAACAATTTAAAACAAACATTCACCAAATTCTTTTCGGGAGAAAAAATCGCATCCAATATGCATTCGCTGTTATGTTCAATTTTGTCTATATATTCGGCAGCCTATTCATAAACCCATATTACACCCATTTTATATATTTATATACTTCTATCATGTCACCCTATAGTATTTGTCTCGTTCTCTCTTCATATAGGATTCCTAATGCCTGGAATTACATTTTCACCATTAGACCAGCTTATATGTATAAAAATTTATTATTATTAACATCTTTATTGACAAAATTAATTACAATTTTGACTAATCTGAGGATTTCGATTAAGTCTTATTAAAGTGAGGATAATGTTGGTATTCACTGTCACGCAGGACAGAGGGTCATACATAAGACAATAGGTCTAAACTGTAGGCGGACGTACATATATATCACGGTTACAATCAATGTTTTAATGTATGGATATGTGAAAAAAAAACTTTCTATTGTGCACTGCCACACAAATTGATGGCTTCATTCTGCAGGAGACGAACACCCATGAGCCAACCTGTCCTCAGGCCAGGCTCGTTAGAGCGGCAGCCATCAACAAAGACAGAATCATTAATTTTAATGTAGTGTAATAATAGTAGGGTTGTTCTTGATCATATTTTAATATTATACATGAAAATTCTATGTATATCTCGGCGTAGGTTTGGTATTTAGGTTCTGTTTAGGCGATTATTTGTATTTGTAGTACGTGGGTGAAGCATTTACAGATTAGCGATTCGAGGAGAGGTGATGAGCGAAGTACTTTTCGAAAACAGTACATGCATCATCATCAGTTGTTTGTAAACATAATTTTTTCCATAAACATGGGGTTCGGTGGCTGGATTAACAAACATTTGGTCTTTGCTGATGAGGACGGGCTGCATGAGTGGACACACGAGGCTCAAGCAACGTACCGATGGGCGCACGGTTCATACCAGTCATTAAATTAAACCCGTGCGTCGTTCCCAGCCTGGGCTGGGAATAGGTGAGAGCATTTTAGGCAAAGTTCCTAACTCTATTTCCCCCCCAAGCACCAGACAGTGCTTGGGGACCTGGAAGTAAATCGATTTGCGGATCGTGTTGCGAGAATAATGGTGTGGGAGTGCGGGTGGGGAAGCGGCCAGTCTCCCAGAGTAAACCCTGGTAAATATCTAGTAATGAATTTTGCGATATGGGAAACGAGGAAAAAATGGAAAATAAAGAATAAGATGGAGGCAGTTGCGGGAGTTCGAAAAGGAGAATTTTGGCTTGGGCATTACATCGGAGGCACGAAGAATATCACCACCACATGCTAAACATACTTACTACATTTAGAAACTTAAACAGGCTTGAATTTCTAAGTTCAGAACATACCATGCAGCTTATGTCAGTTCTTGAATATGCAGTACTCGCTGCAGGATGCGATTACTGAGCAGTACTCGCTGCAGGATGCGATTACTGAGCAGTACTCGCTGCAGGATGCGATTACTGAGCAGTATGCGCTCCAGGATGCGATTACTGAGCAGTATGCGCTCCAGGATTCGAGTACTGAGCAGCACTCCGTGCAGGATGCGAGTACTGAGCAGCACTCCGTCCAGGATGCGAGTACTGAGCAGCACTCCGTCCAGGATGCGAGTACTGAGCAGCACTCCGTCCAGGATGCGAGTACTGAGCAGCACTCCGTCCAGGATGCGAGTACTGAGCAGCACTCCGTCCAGGATGCGAGTACTGAGCAGCACTCCGTCCAGGATGCGAGTACTGAGCAGCACTCGGGATGGGACAGCACAAGTAACTTGAATATTATGATGGAATCCCAGGACATGAAGGTTCTCATACCCCATCCCATCATTTTCGTGGCTGACGCTATATTCGTTCTGTTACACTCACTAAAAGTTAGGTCGTCTGACCAAAAACTTCAGGGATATTTCAGAGTTAACATCATTGTTCGCGAAGACTTAATACTATGAAACAAGATAAATACATTAGCCAAGTGTGATTATTCATATGTTTTTAATTTTGCTATTTTGGACATAGCAAATTCAATGTTTGTTTGCAGGTCTAAACACAGAGTGGCGGAGTATGAGAGTTGTGGCCTTCGTCAGGCAGCTGGTCGCCACAGTGACTCTCGGTCCCATAAATTAACAAGTTCCATGTTGCCCCAACCCCTCCACACCCCTACCAGGTTCCTTTTCCTCCTTCACGTCGTCTGCTACGAAACAGTACAGCTACGTAAAAGAACTCGACTCCGACACTTCCCAACTCTCCTTTCGAAGGTCTGCAGTACCCTATGCTCTCAGCTGCCTCGGCCCGTCGGACAGCCCGTACCCACAAACAATCCTCTGCTATCTCCATTTCAGACACAGATCCACGCTTTTCCTCATCCCAAACTGCACCGCCCACGCCCACCCCCACGCCCTAACAGCATCCCCCTTAGCTTAATTCCCCTCCCCTGCCAACTATTTCCGTCCTACCTTCCCCTCGTCCACATTAAAACTTGTGGGGATCTGCCACACAAGAGAACCAAACATTCACAGAGCAGAACATGTTTTTCCTGCTCTTCTGAAGAGAGGCTCCAACAGGCAAAGCCCCGAGGTTTTTCCTCTTAGTTTGCTCCGTCCGCACAGCCCCAACCTGGCTTGGCTTGCCAAGCACCATCGGCAAGCTCTATGTAGAACTACAGTCATCCAGTCGCCACTCTCCTCAACATCCATATCCCATATTAGGGTAATATGAGTTGACCCAGGTGTTAGCGACGACTGTGAGTACAAGTGGAGCTGAATAGGGGTCCCTTCAAGAGACACGTTAACGAGGACGAGGGATTACAGATGCGAGGACTTCAGGACGGTAAAAAATAAAAAATGCAAACCACTCCATGAGTGGGATGAGCCACAGAACAGCTAATACCTCTCATGCGAGATGGACGAGAAAAAACAAGTTTTTTCTCGTCCTTGTAAATGTTACAAGTAAACATTTAATGAAATGTTTACTTGTAAGTAAACATTTCGTTAAATAGTCAATACAGGGACAGAAGTTCAAGACCAAAATAGAATGGAAAATTTAACTTGCAACAGTAGCGCACACTCCAGGGCGTTACTATTGCGTCGTCAGCCTCCACCGGTGTTAGAAAGTCAATGGATTTGAGAAATAAAAAAAACTCTTTTGAAGATTAGCATTAGACCATTGACCGTACTATATATATATATGCAGCAAAGAACGAGCGAGGTTGTGCCTGCTGGCCCCTCATGTGTGATGTGCCCTGCAGGCCCCCATGTATGATGTGCCCTGCAGGCCCCCATGTATGATGTGCCCTGCAGGCCCCCATGTATGATGTGCCCTGCAGGCCCCCATGTATGATGTGCCCTGCAGGCCCCCATGTATGATGTGCCCTGCAGGCCCCCATGTATGATGTGCCCTGCAGGCCCCCATGTATGATGTGCCCTGCAGGCCCCCATGTATGATGTGCCCTGCAGGCCCCCATGTATGATGTGCCCTGCAGGCCCCCATGTATGATGTGCCCTGCAGGCCCCCATGTATGATGTGCCCTGCAGGCCCCCATGTATGATGTGCCCTGCAGGCCCCCATGTATGATGTGCCCTGCAGGCCCCCATGTATGATGTGGCCTGCAGGTCACGTATGATGTGCGTTGGTAGGCTGAACTTGCCGATGTAGCTTACGTGTAAGTTTGCAGTGTGACAGCCAAACGAGTCATCTTTATCATCGCGGTAGTTGCAAGAGGGCAAGGAACAGAGGGGGAGGAAATTAGGGACTGCGGGAGAGTCAAGATTTTAACATGAGCGACAAGACAAAGAGCTTAATAGCAAATAAATGGAATGGATGGGAAAGTAAACATGTGGACGATGAAAATAACAAAGAGACCAAGGGAGGAGAGCGCTAAGTAACAGGAGAGGAGTGATGAGAAATAGTGAGATATAAAGTAAAGCTAACGAAGAACAAAAAATTATCGACTAAAATATTCAGGTAGTTACAAATATTCCTCTAGCCTTTGTGTTAGGCTTACAAGGACTTACCTGGTTGATGGGGTTCTGGGAGTTCTACTCCCCAAGCCCGGCCCGAGGCCAGGCTCGACTTGAGAGCTTGGTCCACCAGGCTGTTGCTTGGAGCGGCCCACATACCCACCACAGCCCGGCTGATCTGGAACTTCTCTTAGAAAACCGTCCAGTTTTCTCTTGCAGATGTCCTCTTGAAGACTTGACCGTTTCAACAGTCTTCCATTCGTATTTTCACATCGTCAGAGAAATAACGCAAACTTCAGGATAAAACGAGACACTAAACACACTCAATTGAAGCCGGACGAAGATCACGAGGATAAACAGTACAATTATGAGTAGGGTGAAGATTTTAAGTTGTCAAGTCAACCATAAATGGAAACAAATGAATGGAACAAAACGATAAATAAATCTTAAGAGCTGGTGCTGAAGGATGGCGCCACGGGCCTCACGGACACCAACAATCTTCCCCAATTCCTGAAAATCAAATTTCCTCCCGGCGACAGGCCGGATGAAGCAACAGTTGAGACAGCAGCAGAGGACCAAACTCGGTAATTACCCTCCGGTATTAGCTTACCTCGCCATCATGCAGAGCTAATGCCAGGTTCCATACCCTGAACAAACTCCCACAACATGTGTCCCACTCCAACCACCACGAAAACGCTCCACAGTAATATTATTGCACGTTCCAGTTGGACGACCACAGTGGGCAAGTTTAGACAACCTGTTACTGGCGATTACCGGTAAAGAACTTAACTTAAAGAACCGGTAAGGAAGCAGCTGCTTACTTGCAGCAGCTGCTGACCCACCAAACTAGGCGGTTGCCTCAGCTAAGTTCTCATACCACACTCAAGAGCTCTTTATGAAAACAAACTGGTGCGCCATCTTTCCACATTGCTTTTTACTGCAAGGGTCTTTTGTTGGTTGGTTGTGCGCGCGCGCGCGCACAGTACATTACATTACACACAGGCTGCTCACTGACAAAGTATTAAAAACTTGGCATCCTCATTCTTCGCCCCATGTATTTGATTCCAAAGCAGCAGCAGCTTAACCCATAACCCGATTTGTGTTTCTCTCAGAATACCATCCATAAACCGAGTCCCTTTAAAACATCAACTACTACTAGTTTAAATCATCACACGACTAGTTTACCTCCAGAACATTCATAGTTCATGACAAATCATACCAGATATAACTGAGCCACATGTACAAGTCTAATACGGAATATGGAACTTGGAAACGGAACTTGAAATGCTTGGATATGGAACTTGAATACGGAACTCCGCTCTAATACGGAACTTGGCATCATGTGATGAAGGTGTTACACACACTACTATTCTTCTCTGAGCACACAGCAGCCAATGTGTCCACGAACGCATGCTGACGGCAGCCATGGACCAGGCCTAAGTCAGCAGCCATGGACCAGGCCTAAGTCAGCAGCCAATGACCAGGCCTAAGTCAGCAGCCATGGACCAGGCCTAAGTCAGCAGCCATGGACCAGGCCTAAGTCAGCAGCCATGGACCAGGCCTAAGATCAAAGTTGTCACACTAATCCACAAACGTGGAGGCCTACGACGCTGGACAACGCCTGGCAGTGGGCAACAATCCACGCACAGTTCCGGCAACAACATGCAACAGGATCTTCCTAAGTCTTCAACATTCAAGTCTGGTCTGAGAGCACAACTATAAACCTCTGAGATTTACAACAAAAAGTCGGAGACAAGACGAAGAGAAGAGTGAGTGGGCTTGGAGAGAGCGGGAGTTGAGAGAGAGAGGAAAAGAATGAGTCAAGGAGTGCTAAGTGGGCCTCACTGAAGCCAATAACTGGGAGATGGGGAGTGACGGGGTCTCACGAACAGGGACAACCGCTCAACAAAAACCCAATGCGGAGGAGAGGAAGGGTTAGCTGGCACGACTCCAAGTCTTGAGACGAGAGGGGCGGCTGCTGCTCCTGCTGCTAATATTGCTGCTGCTGCTGCTGCTGCTGCTAATATTGCTGCTGCTGCTCCTGCTGCTAATATTGCTGCTGCTGCTGCTGCTGCTGCTACTGCTGCTCCTGCTGCTGCTGCTGCTACTGTTGCTAATGTTGCTGCAGTGGTCAAAACATGAGGCACTATGGCTCTATGGCGGACCTTGGACCCCACCCACGATATATAGCAGGAGAGAGCAAGTCTTGCGTCTCTCAATGTTCAATACTCCCACCCATACGTACATGTACACACTCGCCCCACACCTAAACACGCTAGTAATGATAAATCGCCAGTAAAGCAAACTTAAATCATCGTGGATGTGAGCTAAGACGGAAAAGCAATTAACTCAATCTGCAGTAGTTGAGTGCGGAGGGTCTGGTGGCTGCCCTCGTTAACAGCGTCTGCATATTTTACAGGAGATTGTCTGCTACGGGGTCACCATAGCCCGTGCTACATGGACACTTCGTTCTGAGTAGCTGAATCTAAAACAACAACATTTGCAGGAGAGGCGAGGCCGCCACTGCGTGCTATGACAAACCCAAGTCACTGAGCGCAACACTAACAAGCTGGTCGCTCAAAATCTCACAATGACATTTTGAAACAAGCACACATTCAAATATATTCAGTTATTTGTTGCATGAGCACACCCATACGCGCGCGCGCACTCACCACACCAACCCAGTCTCTTGACCACAATTAAATTAGCTGAATACCTTCATTAAAGCAATGAGACGAACATTACCACTGAGCATTTCCAGAGCTGACAGCTGACGTGAACCCCCCTCCTCCCCACCGACGCCAGCCGCGTCCGCCCCCCCCCCCCCTCTCTCCCCCCCTCTGGCGGTCGCATGCGGCCTCCACCCGCCAATAATAAAGGCCTCCCCACCAACCCTACTCATCAGTGCCGCTCTTCTCGCTTAATTCCAGCAGACTGCGCACACTATTCTTCCTTTAATATTTTAATATTAACTTTATCCAGTCATTATACTCTCAAGCCACAGTTTCCTGCGTCCGGCCAGTACCCGCTCCCCTCGGCCAGTGTCCGGCCAGTACCCGCTCCCCTCGGCCAGTGTCCGGCCAGTGCCCGCTCCCCTCGGCCAGTGTCCGGCCAGTACCCGCTCCCCTCGGCCAGTGTCCGGCCAGTACCCGCTCCCCTCGGCCAGTGTCCGGCCAGTACCCGCTCCCCTCGGCCAGTGTCCGGCCAGTACCCACTGTCCTCGTCATGTGCTCGAGGGGTCTACTCTCCCCTAGCCAGGATATCCTGCCATTCCCACCGTTGACTAAACCTTTTCATGTTCTCCCCGGACCACACTCGCCCTAACCATTTATCTGACCCTTCAACCCAATTACCATCTCCAGTCCTCTTTTAATATCGTTCACCCTTCGCATGTACCGCCTTTCTCAAATATTTTTGTTTCCTACCTTATCCCGCCCCTTCCATTGGATAACAAATGTGAACTAGTTCTTGCTGCCAATTGCAAATTTAAACGAGTCAACGAGTCTTCGCTGGACGCTGCTCCAAAATGCTTTAAAAGATACTTTTCTAGATGATGAATGACAATGATGAATACAACTTCAACTATGAAATGACCACCATTATGACTTGTGTTACAACACTTGTACACTGGTAGTATACAATACACCTCGTGGGTGTACTATGAGAGGTTATCTTGAGATGATTTCGGGGCTTTTTAGTGTCCCCGCGGCCCGGTCCTCGACCAGGCCTCCACCCCCAGGAAGCAGCCCGTGACAGCTGACTAACACCCAGGTACCTATTTTACTGCTAGGTAACAGGGGCATAGGGTGAAAGAAACTCTGCCCATTGTTTCTCGCCGGCGCCTGGGAACGAACCCAGGACCACAGGATCACAAGCCCAGCGTGCTGTCCGCTCGGCCGACCGGCTCCCCTTGAACACCAACCGTGTTAAACTACTGCTATGCAAAATCCCGATTTATCCCGTAATTTCAGTCAACGTGATTTTGGAAAAAAAAAACAATCTTAAGTTACATATTACCAGGCGTCTCGGTCAAAGGAAACGAGTATAGGTTATTTTATTTTGGGAAACGCGTACTAATAAATACCAGAGATGGTTGGCACGGGGGCAGCACTGGCCGCCCTCTGCTAACATGTTACCCTGTAAAGTTTAATTAACTCTACAGCCAGGCGAGGCACGAGAGGTCAGGTGGTAATGACAGTCAAGACACACAGTCAAGACACACAGTCAAGACACACAGTCAAGACACACAGTCAGTAGTAATATGTAGTAATAAGGCAGCAACTAAGGTAACTTGCCTTACTTGTTCTCCCTCTGCCCCCAAGTCAGAAACTTAGCTCGATTATTTCTAGGAAAAAGGCTTCAACCAACGTCTTTCCAATCGTGTCTGCCTCTTGTTTGGTAATGTAATAAACCGCCTTGAATTCTTCACGACAGTGTTTGTGTTGGGAAACACAAAGAGAAGGCTTTCCAGTGCTATCTTGGGGAAGAGCAAGTTGGCAGAGACTTTTCGTGAGATCACCACCTCTGATATATTTTAAGGATGACCACACATAAGGTGTTCTTCAGCTTCGCTAGCGTCATACTTCAATACCTGCTTGATAAAAACTTGCAATTGATAAGAACTGCAATTACTTTGCCATACAAAAAACAATGTGCTTTTGTATTCCGTGAGCTTCATTTATTCATTGTATTTAGTATGACAATCCATTTCGACTGGTTGGTACAGCAACGGCCTCGTTTCTGGCACGGACGGCGTTCAATCACCAATCGTCCATATGGTTGAGTACCGTTCTTGCACCTATCCATTTATGCTTTCAAAATTCTATATAGTAATATTAGTTTAGCACTTTCTCTTAATGATTAAATTATGTATTTATGTCTGTAGGTTAGATTAGCATCTTAAAAGCACTATAATCACCTTCTGTGGTTGATTGTTCAATAAATCCCTGGACTATATGTTTAACAGATCTCTAACTCTGTCCATGAAGGACAGAAGAAAATGTATATATGCTGGTTAGCATTGTAAATGTGTGGCCACGTTTGTGGTAAGAAAATAATAATAATAATAATAATAAAAACCTGTCCTATAATATTTTCCAATTTTATCCAGGCTTGTCAAACGGAAAAAAACCAAGTCAATAACTCCATTTTCCAAATGGCAAAAAGCAGATGGAAGTGTCAAAAGCTATCTTAGCACCAAGGGCTGCAATAACCAACCAATCTCCCTCACCAGTCACCAGTCTCTTCTACCCCTCCCTATTCACTCCTCTTTATCTCTTCCTACTCTACCCTCCCATCTACCAGTTACAAACCAGCCACCCATCACAGTCTACCCGTTATTCTACCACAAAATTCGCCACCTGTGTTAAAAGATCAAGATCGATCGATCGATCGAGCGCGCTCTCGTTTTCTCTATCTCTCTGTGTCTCTCTCTTCTCTCTCCACCTTACCAGCAGCACTGTGAAATGAGCTTAAAATATTAGGGAGACTCGTTGCAACGATGCTATCCAACAAAGGCTCGACTTTATGTTTGAGCCTGAGAGCCTTTTTGGCAAAGCAGCATTATACATCCAGTAATCGACACAGCCATAAAACATTGCTCGTGTCTTTACTCTAAATTGACTAGTTCTAATGTGTGTGCAATTTGGAAAATTCTTGCTTATTTTGATTACACGCGAATATTACTGAACCTGGCCAGGAGTACACTGTACAATCCCAGACTGGTTACGGTGCGCTCTCACGATAATAGTACATAAGAACGTAGATTCAGCGTTCATGAATGAATAACGATCAAGTGAAGACAGAGAGGGACATCAACATGCAAGGAAAACGTTTGACGAAGACAATCATAAAAGATGAGAGTTCCAGCAGCGTGTTCCTGCCCAGATCCACCAGCAACAGCCGCGTGTGGTGTACTGGTAGGCCACACCAGGGCCTGACACTGGCACCCCATATCACACCACAATGAAGACTGGGTACACGTGACAGTATGAACAACCCAGGGGGTTTTCTTCCTTTTGGGGGAGTGATGTACATGCTGCTATGGCGGTGTGTCCACTCACAGGATGAGAGGCGCTGCCCAATACTGTCACTATGGCGGTGTGTCCACTTACAGGATGAGTGGCGCTGCCCAATACTGTCACTATGGCGGTGTGTCCACTCACAGGATGAGTGGCGCTGCCCAATACTGTCACTATGGCGGTGTGTCCACTCACAGGATGAGTGGCGCTGCCCAATAAACTCGCCCCTCGGGGCAAAATTTAAAAAAAAATAAATGAACACTAACAAAGGTTACGGACACCTGCTGTGTTAAGCGTTACCACCAGGCTTCACCTTTTCATTCAGCGCCTCCGGGTTCAAATAGCGCCTTAACATACTGCTTAATGTTTCAATCAACATGAAGAATGACTGGAAAGTTGCATCGTGACTGACTTTGGTCATGAACATGCACAGTTATGGTTCAAGGTTCACCTGTCTGAGTTGGTTCTATGCTAAAAGTTCTAAAGCAAAATGTAAGGAAGTGAAGTCTAGAAAGCTTGACTAATCAAGAATCTTCACCTACATAGATTTAATTAGCATGTAATTATATAGAATTGCCGATATATTCAGCTGACTTAACTGCAGAGATCAGGCAAACAAAGGTTATTTGTACGTGTACATATGTACATTATATATAGTGTTATACAAATTATACACTCAGCTTGAGTGACGTAGTAACATGGGGTAAACAATGTACAACTTCAAGAACAACTATAACAGAGCAGGAGGAGAGGATGTAGTTTTACTAAACAAAGCTACAAGGCGGGGACCAAGAGCTACAACTCGCAATCACGGAAAACCACCAATGCACACTTGAGTCTAGAACGAAACCTGTCTGCAATAAAGTTTAATGGAAAATAACACTAATCTCTTCTGCAGTAATATTTAAATTTAAGTTAGAAAAACGTCAAGACAGATTCCCAATATTAACAGCAAAAGTTAAAATTACAAGCAAATATTTCTCCTTGCACAATGTCCAGTATTTTCACAGGAGACATTATCATTATTGCTTCGGTGGCAAGTAAATTGTTCCTTGCTATACCATTACCAGGGTCTGGCAGGCTTCGGTCTGGACCCCCACGGTCCCCGGGGTCCGGGGGTCTGGACCCCCACTGTCCTCGGGTCCCCCGAGGTCTGGACCCCCCACGGTCCCCAAGGTCCGGGGGTCCGGACCCCACGGTCTTCGGGGCCCCTGGGTCTGGACTCCCCCCCCCCCCCTACTGACCCGGGGCTCTCTCACCATCTCTCACATTTACTGCATTTCGGCAGCATGTAACACGGAAAGGGAGGGAGGATTTCCATTGTACATTACCCTGCAACCACCACTTTGGTGATGGTCCAGCAATCCGTGTCCCCCCATGGCCCTGGTTGGCAGTCTGATCCACAAGACTGTTGACAGTGTTTACACACACACACACCATGGCCTCAATGCACGCCTACATGTAAGCGAGGCTATTTTGTACCTAAAATCATGCTTTTTTGGTACACTAAATACCACAATCTTCCCTCATTCTTCAACTCCGCGGGTAAATAGTAGCACCAAGCCTCACTGCAACACTGCCAGGGCACATCTGTGCCAGGTGAGTACTACAGCCTCGCCATAGCCGTAGTACTATGGCTGCTTGCAACTTTTGGCTCAGAGTGGCTGAATCTAAAACCACCACCACCACCACCCTGCCCACTAGGATGCCGCGCCACTCATCACAACAACCTTCATATCACATATTTTATATTTTGCTTAAGCCCACATTCTAGTTCCTCAGTACACCCTGTTTCTTGTTAGCTGCGTTCCAGCACCCCCGCCCACACCCCTCACACCCCACACTTATCCCGCCCACACCCCCACATTTAGGCCTTCTTTGAACTCTTCAACAGTACCTCAACCCCCACATTAAATGTGCATTATCCAGTTAATTAAATGAAAACTGATGGTTTTATTATATATATATATATATATATATATATATTATATTTATTATACCCTAACGCGTTCAAGTGTCACGTCAGACTAAAAATAAAAATGAATTTTGGAGAATTGATATTTCAGTTACCATCGACAGTGAAAAGAAACATAAGAAAGAGAAAATTCGTGTTAGAATTATTAATCTTACTTTTTCGGTCATATTTAATAATATATATTATATCCTGTGAATGCAGCCGCCAAAACTTGATATTGTCGTGAATGCCGTTACAACATTTTCTAAACGAGCCCAATTGCACAGCGAAAAAAACTAAATTATTTTCTGCCTGAAGCAAATTACATTGGTAATAAAGTGACAGACTTCACGGCGTCAGGTTCTGAATAGGTGTTGTTAATGTGAGAGCGGGAGTATTGTCAGGAGGTGGATTATCAGGTATTAATGGACTGATCAGGTATGTTTACAGTATCGTTTACCAAGTACTATCTTCAACGCCAAAAGAGGTTTGCTAGTTAGGACCCTTATACTTAAAGGGCGTTGAAGTGTGTTGGTATATTAATGTTGATGGTAATGTGTCTCCGCGTACCTATTGCATCTCTACTTTTCAATGGAGCTATTTTACACTGACTGGTCTTATTAGGAGGTATTTCTCGGGAAAGAGATTAGGAACCCGTCCCTCTAATATGTTACAAGTGTAAATTATCGCGTCTCTCGTCTGTGCTCCTGGGAGTACAGTTTCACAGATTTAAAACGGCTCCAATAATTGAGTTGTTTTAGTGAATAGATTCTGAGCGTAAACTGCACACGCTCTCCAGATCAGCAATTACTTTAAGACGTGTCCATGTGTCAAACTGTTCCTAGTTTGGTACAGGGAGCCTAAAACCCTAGAGAGTACTAGTGTTCTAAAGTGCCATCTTTAGTTTGGCATATCTTCTCATCCAGCCAAGTACTTTCCTTCCGGTTGTGACAGCCACTTCAGTGTGTTGTCCAAAAGAAAAAGGTTTCCAACATTATTACTCTACGAACATTTCTTTCTTTTCTTTCGTCTATAACATTTCTTTCTTTTCTACCGTGTGATTAAGATGAAGCAGACAACCAGAGCATCGTGCCTGCCTCGCACGCCACCAGCCAGCCCACGTGTGTGTGTGTGTGTGTGTGAGAGAGAGAGAGAGAGAGCATCCTCAGTGTGCTGGTGTGAGTGCGCCTTGTGGCCTCGTACCACGCCGTGAAGGCGTCTGTGTTAAAGCGAGCGTGACCCAGCTACACCTCTGGAGTGTGTGGTGAGGAGGGAAGGCGGGCGAGGGGGGATGAACTGCGTTTCAACATTAAAGGTGTATCTCTTGTGTGCACCTCCGCCAGGTTCATGCATCCCCCCTCCCTTTCGTCGAAAGGGAGGGTGGAATGAAACGTAGGACAGGGGAGGGAGGGAAGGAGGGAGGGAGAGAGAGAACGAGAGAGAGGAAATGTCAACTTTATGGTAAATTAATTATTACAATAATGCCCCTCTCCTATATCCTTCTTCTCAGCAGTCATTTATACCTGCCGAGTTCCATAAAAATTACAAAATATTATGTCCCGCAAAACACTGTAGGAACATCGCCGGCTCATCAACCTCCTGCCGCCTTGTACAAGAGATTGTTGGAACAAGACAGGCAGTTAGAGGACGTCTTCCAGGTGGCAGAACAGCCGGGTTGTAGTGGGCATGTGGGCCTGCGGGCTGTTGGAAAGTCTGCCACAGCAAGCTATCGCCGAAAGAGCTTCGCTCCAGGCCGGGCTTCAATACAAAAACTTGTTAAATTACTACGTGTAAACTACTGGAACACCAATCGCTGGCTAGACCTGCAGAACTGTCAGCAAATAGCTAAAATAAAACAAAATTTGTAGGTTTTTACAATAAATTACAAAATTAAAAACTTACAGCAAGTGAAAAAATACAAGTTATACTTACCGAGGCTGGTTTCGGAACTTGACAATTCGTGAAAATTTCCGAAGATTTAACACAGTTTACTTTCATATTCAAGAGCAATTAACCAGGTTGCGACCTACAAGCACGCCTCCATTATGCCTCCATTCATGTCCCTCCTCTAATAATGAACAACACACAACTCTTAACCTCGGACCTAATTTACGCCAACTGGACGAGGCTGCAGACTTACTTTCTAACCAACACGCTTAACGGAGACTTTCTAACTACCAGTCCATACATATTAATTCTAATAACCTAACATACAATTTAAACCTTGACACAAAATGCATAATATACTGGCTATACAAAATACAGCTGTTAACATTAAACTAAAGGTCTTAGGAAGCACACACGCGTTGTCAAGTATCCATTGAGCAACTGCCAGTTTTTCCATTTAATATACCTGGTTGATACCTGCTTGATGGGGTTCTGGGAGTTCTTCTACTTCCCAAGCCCGGCCCGAGGCCAGGCTTGACTTGTGAGAGTTTGGTCCACCAGGCTGTTGCTTGGAGCGGCCCGCAGGCCCACATACCCACCACAACCCGGTTGGTCCGGCACTCTTTGGAGCCAAAGAGCTAGTTTCCTCTTGAAGATGTCCACGGTTGTTCCGGATAAATATATAATATATTTACATTAATATTATATATTAACATTCACATTAATTTTTACATTATTATTTATTAATATTTATTATTTATTACATGTTTACAATCCGAAATGTTCTACCACTAGTAGCGTGTGCTTGCTAGCTCCTACACTCACCAGAGGACGTCTCTCCCTCCACATCTCTACCCGCAGCAAGTGCACACATCCCTCAAGCTTTATAAACACAAGCGTGTTCATACCAACTTGAAACACACCACCCGCTATGACGTAATGCAGCAATCTTCAGCGCGCGCGCGCACATCCCACAAGGAGTAACTGTCAGTCACTGTCATCTAGAGGACGGATGGACGGAGACGCGGGCTGGCTGGCTGGCTGGCTGCCTCCTGAATATGGACAGTGATGGCACAGGCGGGGATATCTGGACGGGGCAGCTTTACGAGTATGATATATTTATCCCAGTGGAGGTAAAGTTGGCATGAGAAAGATCGACGTAGTATAGTTTTCTACAATATATGTCCAATATTAATATACCGGGTATCTGACTCGCTGCGGTTCAGGCCGATATGCAGGCAAATGCGAGGCTAAACTAGAGCCATCAACAACATTAGAGAAGCTTCCCTTAGTGGTCTACGAACGCCTATTCAATACTCTCCCAGCAAGCAATAGAAATATTGCCGGAACAAACGTGGATTTCCTCAAACTGCAACTAAATACGTTCCTGCAGGAAGTGCCGGACCAACCGGGTTGAAGTGGGCCTGCGGGCCGCTCCAAGCAACAACCTGTTAAACTAAGTTATCACAATTCTCCGGGGAGTAGAAATTCTCTGAACCCACTCAGGTAAGATCCAGGTACGAAGCCAGGGAACCAGGGAACACGCACAAGATCGAACGCCACTAGAGCCTCAGTTCAAATCCAGTTGAAACACTTGCGGCTTTTAGGTGTGTACACAGAGCCACGCTCCCACTGACAGGCGGTCATGGAATGAGAGGTGTCCACAACGACGGTAAGTCGTTACTAACTCCCGAGTACCTAGTACCGAGTCGTTACTAACTCCCGAGTACCTAGTACCGAGTCGTTACTAACTCCCGAGTACCTAGTACCGAGTCGTTACTAACTCCCGAGTACCTAGTACCGAGTCGTTACTAACTCCCGAGTACCTAGTACCGAGTCGTTACTAACTCCCGAGTACCTAGTACCGAGTCGTTACTAACTCCCGAGTACTGCATATCTACTGCCCTTAACGGCAGTAGATATGCGGTAGCAGGCAGTTTGCAAGGTAGTCGACAGGCTTAGGCTCACAAACAGGACAAAGACAGTAGATATTTGGATCACACGTCAACATTGGATTCGAGTAAATTGCAGCTCTATTGGACACCATCTCCTAAGTGGTCAGAGAATCAATATTTTCAGAGAGCTAGTCTTGCATTACTCTTGTACATAGCAATAAAAGAAATACTGACATTTTGCCCTGGTTCGTTTTTGTCTTACTAATACAGTAGTTTAACGACGGACGATGCACGAGATACATCCTGATAGGCCTTCGTGTTTGATGAAGATTAAGCCACCCAAAAGGAGGCACGGGCATGAATAGCCCGTAAGCCTTCGTCGTAGAGGCTTGAGATCAAGCGAGCGCAAATTGTCAGACGCTCAATTTCAACAAGCTCTTCCAAGAATCAGAACCGACTATCTAGGCCTAAGTCTGTTGGCACTGGGTGGTTTTGGCACCCCTATGACACGGTTTGGGTAATCAGGGGTCAACCTCAGGAGAGCCAATAGCACCAACACACTGCTTGCGTCACTACAAGTGCCACCTTTGTCAGTTACAATTGTGGGCAGCTGTAATGAAACACACACACACACCACCCCTCCTACTCACAGAACTGTTACTGTGTATGCTTAGAGGAGGAGGAGGAAGGAGGGAGGAAGAGCAGCAGCAGCAGCCGCAGCCGCATCCTCCTCCTCCTCCTCCTCTTCCTCCTCCTCCTCCACCATCCCCCAAAGTTGTTTCAGACGCAGATTACCATTAACATTTCTGGCCTGCGCACCAATTCGGGGATTTTCCAATAGTTCACACATTCAGATGTTCGACTACACAGTCATTCCCAAAACTATATTAACATGTCTCTGAAGAACAGGTGCGCTCGTTCTCGACTCTCACTAGGGTTAAATCGGGTTCGGATCCCGGGCGGGACGGAAACGGTTGGGCAAGTTTTTTCCACCTAGGTGTTCACCTGACAGTAAATAGATACCTCGCGAGTTAGTCAATTGTTGTGGAGTTTCATCCTAGGGAAGCTTAGTAGCCTCCAAGTCAACCCCCCCCCCCTCCCCCCCCCCCCTTGGAAGGGGGGAGGGGGGGGTTGCCTTGATACCAGCCTAATAAATATGCATAATAAATATACAGGCTGCCTGTCCTCGACAAAACGAATTACATAGTATTAAATTATTAATTGTCCCAAGTAATACCCGGAGGGACATGTTCACATAATATATAATTCACAAGACATTCAGGGGGCTTTTTAAGTTAATGTTTAGAGTTATTCTACTCCCGAAGCCAGGTCTGGGAACCAGGTCTGTGAGTCAGGTCCGAGAGCCACGTCCGAGAGTCAGGTACGAGAGTCAGGTACGAGAGCCAGGTCCGAGAACCAGGCTTATCTTGTGTTAGATCTGAAAGACTGTTGCTTCGGGGGGCCGCCCCCCCCCCGGCCATATCCATGAGAACCCGGATGGTCCGGCCCGTCCTGCATTAATCAGTCAAAATACCTCTTGAGATTTTTCCCCTTATGTTCTGGTAATACTTCTTATATTAGTTATGTCCTTTTCCTGCCAGAGGTTAATGTGCCACGGACCCCCAGCAAGTTGTCAACAGGGCCAGAGGTTAATGTGCCACGGACCCCCAGCAAGTTGTCAACAGGGCCAGAGGTTAATGTGCCACGGACCCCCAGCAAGTTGTCAACAGGGATCACGCAACAATATACTGTACACACTACTCCTCAACATTTGAATACGTCGCACCCAGCAGGCTAGCCAACCCTTGCTCGACGACCTCTTTCCCGCAGTGCCCCGCAACGCTTTGTATTCGCCGGAGGCGCGTCTCCTCCTCCAAGGAAGCCCTCGCCTCCCGCCCGAGTTGCTTCACTACCCCTCCTCCTCCTCCTCTCTTGCCCTCACCCCCCCCCCCCTCCACGTTGGCCTCGTGCCCCACTAGCACACATTCTTCACCTCGCCAACCTTGTATTGATTATCACCTTATTCAATACCTCCTCAATTCCAGTTCATGTAAATTTCCTCTACATTGTTTATGCAGCGTGTTAAACCAAGCCAGGAGATGCATAATGTACTCTACATCCTCCATGTCGACACCTTCACTAAATATTCATGAACGTACTTGCCTATTCGTGCATATTCGGAGACCAGCAGCATTACATATTGAACCTCATACACAGTTTCAAATGTAGATATGACGAGCCCAATAGGCTCAGGTCTTCTCTTAATACTTTATTTTCTTGTCCGAGGCTATGGGTCCCTACACTTGCACCAGAGGTGGCACACAACACGTGCGTGCGTGTGTGTGCGTGCGTGTGTGCGCGCGCGTGTGTGTAGATAGATATATAGAGATGATCCTGGCATGCAGGCGCGTGCCTGGGGAACACACAGCCAGGACGGCAAGGTCCCGCTTACTCAGCACCTGCATCGATCGCGTTAACCTGATAAATCGCGACAATGGTCCAATTTCTGCCAACCGAAAACGCTTCGAGACTAACGCCAGGTTACGCTTCGATTGATACAACTAGGTCACCGTGGCCGCCTTCATTAGACGCTCCTCCCTAACTGGGGGAGTCTACCCTTCCACCGTACCCGCCTCACTCCAATTTATCGAAGATAAATTATTTTATCGAGGATAAATTAAATAAACCAACCCCCCACAGGGTTCATAAGGGGTACGGTACGGACTAAAGCTCTGTAACTTGCATGTGTGTGTTAGGTTGTTTCACACGCGCTGAGATGGTCTCTACAACACACAGTTCAGCTCTACACACTAAGCAACAACCATACGGCTGTGTAGTTTTGTCACATCTCAAACAATTCTAACGCAAACTAATTAAATGTCTCATGTAACGGAGGAGAAAGGTTAGAACATCCACTTCCTACGACAGCCACAACTGTTGAAGGTGTAAGGGGTACTTGTCTACCCACTATAGCCTTGGTGATCTGGCCCCCCCTCCCCCCTCCCCTGCAGCCCCAGGGGGAGGGGTTGCCAGTCAACCTGTCAAGTTCCGTCCTGTAGACTGTTGCTTCCAAACTTTGTTATCCTTACTACGCCACAGTAACCTTCCTAAATTCAAGGGTCACTATAACATTGTTTACTGCTATTTTTGTCAAAGTTTGGTTGCGTTTGTGCATTAAAGGGCCTGACAGCTGAGTGAACAGCGCTTGGGATTCGTAATCCTGAGGTTCCGGCTTCAATCCCCAGTGGAGGTAGAAACAAATGGGCAGTTTCTTTCATCCTGGTGCGCCTGTTCACCTAGCAGTAAATGGGTACCTGGGAGTTAGACAGCTGCTACGGGCTGCTTCCCGGGGGGTGTGTAACAAAAAGGAGGCCTGGTCGAGGACCGGGCCGCGGGGACGCTAAGCCCCGAAATCATCTCAAGATAACCTCAAGATACAGTAGTGAGGCCGTCACCTTGACCAATGTCCCCCGCGACCCGTCACTGATCAGGGGCCAGATTCACGGATTAGTTACGCAAACACTTACGAAACTGAACATCTTTTCTCAATCTTTGGTGGCTTTGTTTACAATTATTAAACAGTTAATGAGCTCCGAAGCACCAGGAGGCTGTTTATAACAAGTTTATACAAGTTTTCATGCTTGTAAACTGTTTAATAAATGTAACCAATGCCATAAAAGATTGAGAAAAGATGTACACGTTCTTAATTAAGTACTTGCGCAACTGCTTCGTGAATCTAGCCCCAGGTCCACTGGGGCTAGATTCACCAACCCCAGATACCAAGGAATTTGGTATTTATAATGTTAGTTTTTATTAATTAAATTGCACAGTTACAGCCCCGCTCCTGTGCCAGTTATGTCCACAATGGGTTCACCATAGCCCGTGCTACTTGGAACTTTTTGTTCCAAGTAGCTAATCTTAAAAAAAAAAAATATATATATATATATATATATATATATATATATGTCGTACCTAGTAGCCAGAACGCACTTCTCAGCCTACTATGCAAGGCCCAATTTGCCTAATAAGCCAAGTTTTCATGAATTAATTGTTTTTCGACAACCTAACCTACCTAACCTAACCTAACCTAACTTTTTCGGCTACCTAACCTAACCTAACCAATAAAGATAGCTTAGGTTAGGTTAGGTAGGGTTGGTTAGGTTCGGTCATATATCTACGTTAATTTTAATTCCAATTAAAAAAAATTGACCTCATACATAATGAAATGGGTAGCTTTATCATTTCATAAGAAAAAAAATAGAGAAAATATATTAATTCAGGAAAACTTGGCTTATTAGGCAAATCGGGCCTTGAATAGTAGGCTGAGAAGTGCGTTCTAGCTACTAGGTACGACATATATATATATATATATATATATATATATATATATATATATATATATATATATATATATATATATATATATATTACTTGTACTCCGCGATCAAGAGTTCGAGATCGCCACGGCCAACCTAATTATTAAAAATTCGGAGCCCTCGTAGTAGTAGTAATAATTAATAAATAATATATTAAATAATAATGATTAATACTTTTTTATCAGTGAAATGCAGTCACAAAAGCAAATGACAAACATGTCAAATACTTGTGTAAAGGAGGAAATGTATATGTTTATCTCTCAATGTTTGGTAATATGTTTATTGTTTGTGATGTGTGTCTATGTATGTATTAACACGATGTACTGAACGGGGTGAGAATAGCTTGAGCTACCTCATCCCTTTGTGTGTATTTTACCTCAATAAACTTATTTCAATTTCAACAAGTCAAAAATAGAATGAATATAATACTGGAGGACAAACTACCGCTTCAACACCACGGCCCAGCCAGACCTCCCCCCCCCCACACACACAGATCCTCAGAAATCTGTACACCTGTTGATTGACGGTTGAGAGGCGGGACCAGAGAGCCAGAGCTCAACCCCCGCAAGCACAACTAGGTGAGTACAACTAGGTTAGTACACACAAGAACAAGCGGAACAATGGACTATTTTAACACCACACAGAAAACCTGTCGAGTTCACACAATTATTGCATACTAACATTTCAACGTTAATTCCACCTTTATAAGCCAGAAAGCTACAGTAAAGAATGACGGGCAACCGGTTTGAGGATAATATAAACCCTCTCTGAAACAATGTCACGATAGCTTAGGCTATTATAATGCAGCCGCGCGTGGGAGAAGAGAATCACACGAGTCTTGATGCGCGAGGATCTTTGTACAAGGCCCTCCAGCCTGTGGTTGGCCCAAGGTAAGGAGGAGGAAAACGTGGGAGGAGAACGGCAGCATGATGGATGCTGGTGGGGGGGGGGAAGGAAAGCAGAGGATTGCAAAGGATTGAAAGGAATGGGAGGGGGGGGGAGGTGAAGAGGCTGTATTCCTCCCAGTATCCCTCCCCCTCCTGAAATGCCATCTTGAGGTATTTCAGCTGTACTGATTTGGCAATCAATCCAGGAATAGAATAACACATTTCTAAACTCCACTAAGGAGTACACACACACACACACACACACACACACACACACACACACAGCAAATCTTAAAACTGTGCCACACTAATCTTAATAACTGTGCCTGCTGTTTGCAATAGTGCACGTGTTCATCTTTAATGAACATACCAGGTAATCGGTTTTATAACAATTGCTGAATCTATTGACCACCTAAGCCTGGATGAGCTTCTAGTTTGACAGTATCGTAGACGAGATCACTCGGGGAAGTTAAGTGTTGCACCTTATCCACAAGGTCCGTGGCGAGGATTCGAACCTGCGTCCGGGAGCATCCCAGACACTGCCTTAATCGCCTGAGCAACGACAGGGTTAATTAATAGAGTTGAAACCGAAGTTCTACTGAACTTACTGGATCCCGTAGCCTCTCCGAGGCACAAACCAGGATTTTACACAACTCCCCCCTGCACAACTCCTCCCCTGTTGTGTAATGTACCTTGGCTTCTCGCTTATCCTTTCCCTCAAACAACAGCTAAAACAATATTCTCTAACTATATAAATATTAAACTATAAATATTCTTTCTCTAAAGAAACTATATAAATATTATTTATATAGTTTCACAGAAGCCATTTAGAAGCCATTTACGAGGGTTAACTTGCCTATGATGTCCCTTGAAGTTAAATAGCATTACCGGCCCAACTGGCGCTGACGCACCAGTCTCGTCGTCCTCGAGGCCGGTGTTGTGACGCACCAGTCTCGTCGTCCTCGAGGCCGGTGTTGTGACGCACCAGTCTCGTCGTCCTCGAGGCCGGTGTTGTGACGCACCAGTCTCGTCGTCCTCGAGGCCGGTGTTGTGACGCACCAGCCTCGTCCTCGCGGCCAGTGTTGTGACGCACCAGTCTCGTCCTCGAGGCCGGTGTTGTGGCGCACCAGTCTCGTCCTCGCGGCCGGTGTTGTGACGCACCAGTCTCGTCCTCGAGGCCGGTGTTGTGACGCACCAGTCTTGTCCTCGAGGCCGGTGTTGTGACGCACAACATTGACACTAATGTCATCTAACTAGCAATGCACTAATCTTGTCTCCTAACTCATTATTCTAACCCAAATAGCGCTTCGTGTCAGATACCCCGACGGTGTATATCTATAAGATAGTTGACTATGTGGCTTGTTCTGCACAACCTTCATGTGTTCGTCCAACGTCAAGGGCCACACGTGGGGAACACAAATGAGGTGTATTTGATAAAATGCCCCAAAGAATGAGGTGATTTGATAAAATGCTATGCCCAAGATTACCATCCGAGTGCCGGCGGGGAAGTGGTTCAAATAGCTTCGGCTACCACTTCCTTATGTCCGGTCGTGATGGTCAAGCGGAATAAGGCATCCTATACATACCAGTTGCGTTGCTCCTGGCAGTATGGGTTAGAGTCACTTCTGGGGTGTGAGTTTTCAGTTTATATATATATATATATATATATATATATATATATATTATATATATATATATATATATATATATATATATATATATATATATATATATATATATATATATATATATGCAGCCCTGGGAACTCGCCTCAGTCATGACGCTCTCCGCATTGGAGTTGCCCTTCGCCTTGCCGCCCCGATCCTCACCGAACATAGGTGCATCTGCGGAACTGCGATGGCAGACCAATATGGTCGTCATGGTCTGGTATGTCGTAAATCACAGGGTAAAATCGCAAGACATGAAGAAGTCAACGACGTCATCAAGAGGAGCCTCGCCACAGCCCGCTGCCCGGCACAAAGAGAACCACACTTATCCAGACCTAACGACCCTCAGAAGCGCCCTGATGGGGTCACCTTGCTACCTTGGAAGGATGGTAAGCAAGTGGTATGGGACTACACGTGCGCTGCCACACTGGCCAGTACCTACCTCCACTACAGCACACGTGAAAGCGGTGGTGCTGCTTCTTTCAGGGAATCGCAGAAAATTATTAAATACAGAGGTCTAGCACACTGCTACAGCTTTGTTCCGATCGGCTCGGAGACCCTCGGTTCGTGGGGAAAATGTGCATTGAAGTTCCTGAAGGAATTGGGGGACAAATTGATCAGCGCTACAAAAGACCAGAGAGCAAAAAGTTTCTTGTTCCAGTGCCTCAGTGTTGCGATTCAGAGGGGAAATGCCTGTTGCGTCTTGGGCACTAGTCCAACTTCAGAGGAATTCGAAGAAGTGTTTGACTTGCAACAATGATCGAACCCGTCTGTGACATTCATCAATGTTTCCCATTGTTGTGTTTTTCAAGAGATCCATAACCTTTAAGCACCTTTTTGCATTATTATATATATATATATATATATATATATATATATATATATATATATATAAAATATATATATATATATATATATATATATATATATATATATATATATATATAAAATATATACATATATATATATATATATATATATATATATATATATATATATATATATATATATAAAATATATACATATATATATATATATATATATATATATATATATATATATATATATATAAAATATATACATATATATATATATATATATATATATATATATATATATATATATATATATATATATATATATATATATATATAAAATATATACATATATATATATATATATATATATATAAAATATATATATATATATTTATATATATATATATATATAAAATATATATATATATATATATATATTTATATATATATATATATATATATATATATATATATATATATATATATATATAAAATATATATATATATATATATATATTTATATATATATATATATATATATATATATATATATATATATATATATATATATATATATATATATATATATATATTTATATAAATATAATAGAGGTTCTCGAAGTGGAAACAACTTCTGAAATATGGGCATCAATACAAAGGGTAAGTCAGTGATGGTTCTTGGGCGTGATCCAGCACATCGTATCCATCAGCTGTTAAGCCCGCCAGAGTGCGCCAGTATAATGGCTGCGACGAAGCAGTTCCATTTCTATACATCCAAGCACCCATTGTGCTCCAGTACTGGCGCGAGCCACGACGGGCCTTGGCCATCTTGCCACATCATGCAGTAATTTGTAATTGCAACAAGACCTTACAGCAAGCGCAACACTCGTGCTAAACAGGTCAATAACAATGTACTGACGCTCTGCCTCCAACTGAGTTTGTGTCGGTCAACATTTAGGAAGCAGGAGACGGCTTGCAAAAGAACGCGGGGACAAGGGCGGAAGGCAGGCGGTCAGGGAGACACATGACAGCACCAAACCCAAGATAACATGATAACACCAAACTTAAGATAACAAGATAACCCAGGAAGGTGGGAGGTAAGAGAAGGCAAACTTCCTCCATAGTACCAACGAAAAAAGATGAGGGAAAAGGGGAGGAGGAGGAGAATAAACTTTAAACATGGACGAGGCAAATTAAACAAAGAAAAATCTGGAAAATGCAAAGAGCAGTGAAGTATTTACCTAGTTTGTGCTCGCGGGGGGGGGGGGGGGGGGGGGAGGGGGGGGGTTGAGCTATGCTCTTTCGGTCCGCATCTCAACTGTCAATCAATTACTACAAGGTAACAGTAAATCAGTTTTTTAACAGTAACAGTTTCTATCAGGGTGAAAGAAACTGTCCATTCAATTTCCGCCATCGCCGGGAATGGTGGGTGAGTGAGTGAGTGAGTGCGGTGAGTGAGTGAATGAGTGAACGAACTGTTGGGACCGTGGGTGAAGGAGCTGTAGCCATAGGAAGACGACGGAGGGCATTAGAAGTGAGCGCAAGGAGGAGTTAGGGAAGATGGAGGAGCGCCATCCATCAGGTGGACGTGGGTTCCGCAACACAGGCCGCTGATGGACGACCACACCGGCGTCTCATGCCATCCACCACACGTGGGTAAAGTGTCCCTAGCCGCCCCCACAGCACGCCCGTTACCTCGCCCCACCGCTACCCTGAGCAAATGTAGCAGCACACACCCCCACACTTCAACCTGCCCGAACATGTCCACCTACCGTGTCAAGGTTACCTTGCCTTACCTTGAGGTTACCTTGCTTACCTTGAGGTTACCTTGACGTGCTTCCGGGGCTTAGCGTCCCCGCGGCCCGGTCGTCGACCAGGCCTCCTGGTTACTGGACTGATCAACCAGGCTGTTGGACACGGCGGCTCGCAGCATGACGTATGAGTCACAGCCTGGTTGATCAGGTATCCTTTGGAGGTGCTTATCATTGGTCATTATATCAAATATCATTGGTCTGGCATATCTTGTTTGAAAGTGTTTTTTGTTTTATCCTACGTGTCATTATTCTTGCAGTTGTAACAGCTATCTTTATGTTTTTTAAAAAGGTCTTCCGACATTATTCTATTACAGTGTGATTTGACTGCGTTTTATATGTGGTTTCTTTGATATTTTCGGTTTAACCAAGGCTCACGGGGTGGAACTTATCTTCATTAAAAATATTATCTTCTCCTGGCCCACTGAAAGACCTCACTTACACAAGTTTACAGGTTTGCTGCGTCCTCAATATGGTCTACTCTCATAACAATCCTAGTGCCATCTACAAAAGATGATGCGGAACTATAGTTTGAGTCCGTGTCTGATACAAGGTTGAGAAACAGTACTGGAGCAAGCACAGCACCCTGGGGATAGAGGCTGAGATTCTCATGGTTGATGGTCCTGATCATCTGTTGACTATTATTCGCTGGGGTTTGTTCATCATCATATTAAAAGTTCAGTCTTCCTACTTTGCTAGTAACTCCTTTGCTTCGCAATTTATGACGATAAGTTTTTTGGCAGGTGTTACAGATTACATTTGTAATCCATTGAGTGTTCTCCACTTGTTTTGTGTAGTACTGGCAATTACAGTGTTAGATGTATCAGTGTTAATGGTTTCGAGGGATGAAGTAGTTGTGGATCTGGGTGTATGTAAGGCTTGGTGTACCTCTTCACCTTCTGTGTCTTAGAAATAGATGGACTTCTTTATATAGACATTGTCTGCTGTGTAGTGCTCCGTGCCTTTTATGTGGCAAACTAGTCATCCTAGATCATAAGTATTTTTAGTGAAGTCGGCCTCATTTCTGGAGAAAATACAAGCAAATTAAGCAGAAGCATTTCTAGGCATGTTAGTAGCCCAACTACATTTTCTGATCTCATGGTTATAAACATTCTCTTCACCGTATTATCTTATTTCCAGCTTCACTTGACATGTGTTTATTTCTTTGCTTTACTCTTATCAGACCGAATTGGATAAATATAACGTCGGAAATTCGTCGACGACCTCCGACCTCGGTCTTGGGTCAAGTTCAGTGTTTGGCTGACGTACAGGTGCAGTATTATAGGCAGGTGAGCCTGAGGGGGGACTGACACCCTCACCTGCCTCGACATAACACCAGAGGACCACTTACCCTCCTATACACCCACACGCCAGAGAAACACACAGCCACACTCACCTGAAAAGGAAATAGAAACCCAATTAATTTTCCATAGGCCAAGGTAGTATAAAACAGGGAAATATATACGAGATAATATACTACGAAAGTTAGCATTTTGAGATCAGTCTTGCATCCCAAATTTCTTTTAGTGTTTTTGCTTTTTCCATACGGAAGTAAAGACAAGTGATCACCACTACAGACGCGCCCACACCTCACTCCTGCCTGTGTGCACCAGCAAATGAACAAATCCGGCGAATCCCTCCACGCCTTAAATCGCATTGCATAACAACGGTTATAGGAAATAATGCTGAGAAATACTTTTATGTAAAAACATAGAAATCAGCATTTAATGTGGCGAAGCACGGCTTCCAGCACTACGGAATGCTTCTAGATTAGGACCTCTCACTCTTACTCTCCACCCTCCCTCCCCCCTTCCCTGGAGTATACCTGGAGGGGGGGGGGGGTTTAATTCTTGGGGAGTATACCTAATCTCCAAGTCCGGCCTGGAGTCAAGCTCCATTGGTTTATGATAACTTCGTCCCCGAGGCTTGCTTGGAGCGACCCGCAGATTCACATACATCTTATCTTGAGGTTATCTCGAGATGATTTCGGGGCCCGATCCTCGACCAGGCCTCCTTGTTACACATCCCCAGGAAGCAGCCCGTAGCAGCTGTCTAACTCCTAGGTACCTATTTACTGCTAGGTGAACAGGTGAATCAAGGTGAAAGAAATGCTGCCCATTTGGTTCTGCCTCCACCGGAAATCGAACCCGGAATCTTAGGACTACGAATCTTGAGCGCTGTCCACTCAGCTGTCAAGCCCCTATTAACCATTACATTATATTACTATTACATCCATTACATCTCGGCTGGTCCGGCACTTCCTGCACTTTCTTTAACACCTCCACTGTTAGAAAAAAGAAAACAGTGTTAAAGAAACACTTTCTTTTTTTTTTAAAAAGAAACACTGTTTCTTTAACACCTCTACTTTAGTTGTGGCAGCCCTGGACCTCTACTGTTCATACAGTGTTGGCTGACTGTGCCCGTGGCGCCTCTACTGTGCCCGTGGCGCAAGGGTGAGAGGCAGCTTTCAAGACAAATGCCAAGTAATTAAACTATCTGATCTCGAATTATATTAGCCTAATGAGCGCAGGATATTAGTGTGATTTAAATCCGCAGGGCCAGCTTGGGGCTTGGGAGTTGTAAGGAGGATTAGAAAGTAGGGAGTTAGTAATCTGAGGAGAGTAGGGGAAGGGAGAGGGCGAGAGGACGGCAGGGTGAAATGACTCAATGATAGGGGAAGAAGAGGGATGGGGAAAATAATGTTAGCTTAAAGCCTCGTTAATTTTCTCCCTATCTATACTCGTCCAATAAAAATTGAGTGACCTGAGGCATCTATCCAGTTTATCTTTATTGTTGTGTTCGTCTTTACTACATTCATTTGAAATATAGTTCAGTTTATATTACCTTATTACTAAGGAAACGATTTTCTACGTTTGAACGAATTCATAAAATCCAATTACATTTCCGTTATTTATGGTTACGGTAACAGTTTAAAGTTCCAAGAAATGGCTTTCATATAAAGTTTCACCATCAGTATACCTTACGGTTATCTTTCCATGATTTCAGGTCTCTACGTCCCCGCGGGCCGGTCCCCAACCAGGCTGTTGGACGCGGCTGCTCGCAACCTGACGTATGGTATCACAGCCTGGGTGATCAGCTTGATATACCGACACGCACAATAATATTCACTCAAGATTCTATGTTATTTTTTATAAGAAAAACAATTGTGGATCAAGCAGGCAAAAGTTCTCTAAATCCTTAATACTGTTAGTCGCCTTCCTTTAACTGGCTGAAGTGTCTTGGTCCTTGTAGTAATTTAGTGGACAAGATCGCAGCGCTTACTGTAGGCGTCTTCGAAGTAATCAAGTGTAAAACAAATACTAGCTTCTGCTGCTTTGTATCCGAACATCGAGATCGAGACCTCTCTCTCTCTCTCTCTCTCTCTCTCTCTCTCTCTCTCTCTCTCTGGAGAGAGAGACAGAGGAGGGAGGGGGGGGGATGATGAGCGTAAGTCAGACTAATTATATCTAGTCTCGAGCCGAATGTCTGAATGAACTTCCACACATTCTGTATTGTCATTTAATGTTGCTGTTTCTCTGCACTCCTCGTTACCTCTTGTAGGCCAGCGCTCTACCCCATTTGCAAAGTTACTTCCATGCGACCTAACACCAAGGATATATTTTAATAATAGATATTCACTATAAAAATCTATCCTTATCATCGTGTTTCTCAACAGTTTCTCGTTGTGTACCGTCGTCATATATACATCCCGTCTGTGAACTTACTCTTCACGCACTCATGTTCCGTATTGAATTAAAAATCTCTTGGTAGCATAATTATGTGCGCTTAATACATGCACTCTTAATTAAAAATCATAATATTAAACAAAATTATCTTATAATATAGCACCAATAATCACCAGGATATAGAAGCCACCCGAAGTATTTCATATATAACAGACGCAAGTGATGAGAATAATGTCAATGTACTAAGGTTAACGCTTAAAAATGCGATGTAAAATCTACACTCAACGCAGGCAGTTATACACAATTACCAATGTTTTACAATATGCATATCTGACACCATTTACAATGTATCTGTAGAGATGGATCCCATTCGTGCGGAACACATAAGATGTGTCCCCAAGCCCCAGTGGCAGGTGTTGCGTGGCTTCCCTACCATGTTATTGTATAAACAACTGCATGGACGGTGTTTAAGAACGCTGTTGAGGTGTCAAGGCGCTTCCTCCCGTCTCATACTTGACGTCATTGTATTATGAACATGAATTAAAAATAATTACGGGAGATACGGCTTAAAACTTCATCAGGGCTTATAAACTTATTAACAGGGAACTTTAATTAAACAGTCTCGAGAGTTTAGGGTTAGGTTAAGGATGAAGTGAGCTGAGAGCGACGATAAGGAAAGGGGGTGGGGGTAGGGGGTGAAATTGAGGGGGTGGCGAGTTATTAGCCTCCCCCCTCCCCCACCCCCACTCTCTCCATTCAACCCCTGCTATCATAGCTCAACGTGTCCTCCCCCCCCCTGCCCCCCTGTTATGACAGCACCTGTCACCTGCTGGATGGGGGTTATGGGTGTACTCCCCCAGCCGGGTCCGGGGCCAGGCCAGGTGTACATCGCCCTGTGTGACACGACTGACGCCCTTCCATCTGTCCGGCGAGCACCACACCTCCGCTGCTCTCTCAAGAGTCTTGTGGTCAAAGAGATTCATCTCTTAATGGTGGTGGGCGCCAGAGACCCATTTACAGAACTACCGTCAACCCTCCCCCTAGTGCACCCGTCCACACACACACACACACACACACACACACACACACACACACACACACACACACACACGGTCAAAAATTACGTGCAATGATGCACTTCATAAGTAAACAAACAGGAAGGCAAGACGCCGACAAGACTGGCACAGGAGAGGCTAAGGTTACGACGCGAATACTCAATGATCACAAACAGGTCGGCAAGTAACTCCTTTACACACGTCCACACCTGGCACCATGCTGCCTCCCCCCTCACACGTCCACACCTGGCACCATGCTGCCTCCCCCCTCACACGTCCACACCTGGCACCATGCTGCCTCCCCCCTCACACGTCCACACCTGGCACCATGCTGCCTCCCCCTCACACGTCCACACCTGGCAACATGCTACCTCCCCCCCCCCCCCCACACACGTCCACATGCTGCCTCCCCCCCCCCCCCCACGTCCACACCTGGCAACACACAACCTCCACTTGCCCCAACACACAGATGTGCGACATTAACGATAACGTGGGGAGCTAGGGGCACCTACAAGAAGAAGCAGGTATGGAGACTTACACAGAGAGGAAGTTGGTGGAGATCTTGGAGTGGTGTGTGGCGCGGTAGGCGGGGAGGGGCACGGCCAGGGCTGCCTGCCGCCTCACGGAGCCCATCCTGCCCTGCCCATACCTGGAGTAGGCCAGGTCCCGCACCGGATGGGCCACCGCCGATCTTCTTGCCTGATCCACCATCAACACCGATTTAACACACACTAACACACATTTTGCTCTACCTTTTTTCTTTCACTATTTTCAACACTTTTCACTGGAAGGGATGACCCGTGTGGCACTTTTCCATACCTAGTGCTGGAGGAGGCGGTGGTAAGGCAGCTGCTGGTTGGTCAGCCACGAGTTCTATCACTTCCACCTAAGGTACAGCACTACTGAAGCACTTCCAAACACAATTAAGTTGCTAACTTCACTAACACGCTTCCTCGGGATTAGTTTGTATTACAAGGTATCCAGAAACACTGTGTCTATTCTTTTCTCTCTCTGCTTTTGTTTCACAATGAACTTTCTAAAATAAAGTGAAAAACTTCAGTAATACGAGATTGAGGAGAAAAAAAAGACATTTACATATTTCTTTAATTTTTCACTAAAGTCCTTAAAAGGCAGCAAGAAACCCCGAGACGCAACACACCGCCACAACCTCGGAACATTTCACCACAACAGAGCCGACTTAAGGCACTACGGGCTCACCATACCCCGTGTTACCTGGAACTTGTTGTTCCAGGTAGCAAATCTTTAACAACCACAAGAGCAGACTGGTCACTGCCACCATCAACTTCACCTTCACTACTGCAACATTCAACCATAACTTCCCTCACACAAACTTGAGGTAGTGTACTTGCAGTAAGTTCGTCCACCCTTCTCTTAACCCGCCAAACACACCGAAACTACGACGTTGGAACAACGTTTGAACAAGTTTTAACACCTAACCAGTTATTACAACCAATATAGCAAGTTGTAACAACGTTCTAATACGTCATAAACACCTTAAGCCAAGATGTAACAACTTTATTACAAGTTGTAACAAGCGGAAAATAGAGAGTTTCGGTTTGTGTTTCCAGGGAAATGATGCTAACCTTAGTTATAATATAACTAAGTTTTCCTAAGGCGTCCAAAATACTTTGGTAGTTTTCATACTGGCCACCGAGGATTCACATATTAAAATAGACGACTCTTGCCTTCACTGTTCAATTCTCTCGACTGTAACCTGGCCACCAACAATGATAGTACGGATTGTTACTATGGATGGGTGTACACAACAGACGGTGGCGTCTAGTCTACTATTAATTTGGTAGAGGGAGACTCAAAAAAAGAAGGCACCACCCAACCCTCACCTTTTTTTAAGCCTAGTACATATATGTACTAAATTGACAATAGCGAATATTAGGCATAGGATTGCTTATTTAGACCTACGATAGGCACTTATTATGCCTGGATTTTTGTTTGTTTTATTGGATTTGGATTATTTGTTAAACATTTTATTAGGCAGTTTATTACAAAGTTTTTCTGGGGGCAGGATGATATTATGCACAAACCATCCAGAGTAGCTATTGGTTCTGTCCTCCTGGAGGATGGCAGAGGGACTCGACGATACAAACACTAAAATAAAATTATATTCATCAAATATTTAAAGTTATTATCTAATGAAATTTGTATGGAATGAGTGATTTGTTAATACAAGAAAACTATTTGTAGAAAGATTGCAGCAGATGAAAAGACAGTAGGTGTAAGATGCTGGAGGTCATGAAGGACTGCCCGGAGGAATGCGTACGCAATAACACAGCGTGCGGCGTGGAGAAGTGTTTTGGGAATGAGAGGTCATGCACAAGAGGTGCATGATGAGGGTGCTGGGTGGGGGGGGGGCCAGGGTCCGTGCAGGGTGGGGGCCAGGGTCCGTGCAGGGTGGGGGCCAGGGTCCGTGCAGGGTGGGGGCCAGGGTCCGTGCAGGGTGGGGGCCAGGGTCCGTGCAGGGTGGGGGCCAGGGTCCGTGCAGGGTGGGGGCCAGGGTCCGTGCAGGGTGGGGGCCAGGGTCCGTGCAGGGTGGGGGCCAGGGTCCGTGCAGGGTGGGGGCCAGGGTCCGTGCAGGGTGGGGGCCAGGGTCCGTGCAGGGTGGGGGCCAGGGTCCGTGCAGGGTGGGGGCCAGGGTCCGTGCAGGGTGGGGGCCAGGGTTCGTGCAGGGTGGGGGCCAGGGTCCGTGCAGCAGAGTGGAGGTGGATGCAGTCACTTCATGACGGGAAGAACACGTCAAGTGTTTACAGGAGACACACACCGATATTTATTACAGAAATGAATAAAACTGGTGTTAAGGAGCAATCATGAAAGGCAGTAAAGTTAAACATATTATAATTAACGGCACTGAAGCTTGTAAACACGGTGTACTGAAATAGGGTTATAGTTCTATTAATACAACATTTAAAAACAACCCAAGTGCTGGGGAAGCGCTCCCAGCCTCTCCACCCCCCCCCCCCAACTCACCCACACACACACGCCATCGTCTTCAGTGACCCGGGAAGTGAATTAGATTTGTCGCAAAAGGAGGTGAACGGGAACTTGAGCAAGTAAGTGTCCTCCTTAACGGTCCCCAGCTCTAACCACAACTTGTGGTGTGTACCAAGTTTCAGCGGTGGTTGAGGTACCTGGATTGTACCTGGTGTGTGTGTGGTGTGGGTACCTACCTAACTGCCCTTGCCAGGGTTGAGCTTCGGCTCTTTGCCTCGTCTATCAACTCTAAATCAACTGGTGTGCATGTCCCCAAACCTACTGTGGTGTACGAGTGCGCACCGTACAAAGAGTACAATAAGTACACTGTACAAAGAGTACACTAAGAGTACACATTCTTCTCACTGGTACTACGGCTGTCAGCTCTTGCTCCACTTCTCCAATCTACGTGATTGATTGATGAAGATTAAGCCACCCAAGAGGTGGCACGGGTATCAGTGGCCCGTAACACCAGACGTTGTTGTTGTTGTTGTAGTAGATTCAGCCACTGGGGAACAAAAAGTTCCAAGTAGCACGGGCTATGGTGAGCCCGTAGTGGACTTACCTGGCACAGGAGCGGGGGCTGTGTCGTCGGACGCCGATACACTACATTTTTATATAATAATGAGTACCTCACCTTATTTGCATGGAGCTAGTGGGTCACGCTTCCCCACAAATTGTGTAAATGAATATCTTGTGAGTAATAGGCCAAGTTGCCTTTGAACTTGAAGTTGAAACCCGAATTTTCCTAAAATCTTATATTTCAGTTTTTGATATGGAATGATAAACGTTTTCATTACATTACACAATTTGACTTTTTTTCAAGTTAAAGCCAGCATAGAAGTTTGTGCAGACCTTAACTACCCTAACTTACATAACTACGTAATTCAAGTACTTACTGTAATGATCATTGGAATAAACCAATTTAAAAATAAATATTTGAAAATAACATAAAAAAGGTGCTCGTTAGGCAAATCGCGCCATGCATACTAGGCCAAGTACTACGGGTTGTGGCTATCAGGTACGACAATTTATTTATTTATATACAAGAAAGTACATTGGGGGTTGAGAGAGAACATGGAAATAAGTTGATTTAACATTTTTGTAAAGCCACTCGCACGCACAGCGTTTCGGGCACGGAAATATGTCGTACGACAAACATGTCGTACCCATCCCCTTCCTCTCTCACATCTGGGAAGACGACGGCCCTCCAAATTAAATTTCATGCGAAGTATATTAAATTTGGGCAAAAGACAGACTCCCCCAAGCGAGCGCGGTGCACAAGAGTTAATTAACAAGGAATACTGGCCGGCTTCCCTTGATGAAACACACAGACCAGGTCGAGGTGCCCAGCTGGGGACAGTGGACCTCACAAGGGAAGGCTGATACGAGATCTGGTCTGGAATTTGCATCTGAATAATAGCTAGATTTACTGGGCTTCTAAACGTCTCAAGAGAAAACCGCCAAGTTGGTTGTGCGGGGTCGAGGTGTGTGGGGGGGTAGAGGTGTATCCACCTAGTTGTGTTTGCGGGGGTTGAGCTTTGCTCTTTCGGCCCGCCTCTCAACTGTCAATCAACTGTTTACTAACTACTTTTTTTTTCCCCCACACCACACATACACACACCCCAGGAGGCAGCCCGTGACAGCTGACTAACTCCCAGGTACCTATTTACTGCTAGGTAACAGGGGGCATCAGGGTAAAAGAAACTGCCCATTGTTTCTCTTCGGCGCCCGGGATCGAACCCGGGACCACAGGATCACGCGACCAGTGTTCTGTCCGCTCAGCCACCTGGACCCAAGAGATGCTTTGTCATCCCACACCTGAATGGGGTTGGGGGTGGGGTTGGGGGGGGAGGGGTCCAAATAATCTAGCGCTCTTTATCGAATACAAAACCTCAAATCTCACAGGCAATGGGGGTTGGGTTTCTCTCCCTTATTATACATTGCTTGCCATTAGCTTACGGCAAAGATGCTTAACATTGAAATATTACTTTGCCTTCAGTACAACGACTACTAATTAAAACCACACACACACACACACACACATTCACAGGGCCTCGTAGCCTGGTGGATAGCGCGCAGGATTCGTAATTCTGTGGCGCGGGTTCGATTCCCCCACGAGGCAGAAACAAATGGGCAAAGTTTCTTTCACCCTGAATGCCCCTGTTACCTAGCAGTAAATAGGTACCTGGGAGTTAGTCAGCTGTCACGGGCTGCTTCCTGGTGTGTGTGTGTGTGTGTGTGTGTGTGTGTGTGTGTGTGTGTGTGTGTGTGTGTGTGTGTGTGTGTGTGTGTGTGTGGAGAAAAAAAAAAAAAAAAAAAAAAAAGTAGTTAGTAAACAGTTGATTGACAGTTGAGAGGCGGGCCGAAAGAGCAAAGCTCAACCCCCGCAAAAACACAACTAGTAAAACACAACTAGTAAAACACAACTAGTAAACACACACACACACACACACACACACACACACACACACACACACACACACACACACACACACAGGAGCGGGAGGCTGAACACAAGGTACCATCTGGGAGGTGAAATCCTGCAAGAGTCAAATAGAGAGAAAGACCTGGTTCGGTGATATCACACCGAACCTGTCCCCAGAGGCCCACATCAAAAGAATATCAACAGCGGCATATGCTATACTGGCCAACATAAGAACTGCCTTTAGAAACTTGTGTAAGGAAGCGTTCAGGACCCTGTATACCACTTATGTCCGACCGAAACGCTACGCGTACTAGTGGCTGTACAAGAATGTAACAACTCTTGTATATATCTCAAAAAGAAAAAAAAAAAAAAAAAAAAAAAAAAATGTAAGACCAATCCTGGAGTATGCAGCTCGAGCCTGGAGTCCATACCTAGTTAAACATAAGACAAAGTTAAGAGAAGATTCAGCGGTATGCCACCAGGCTCGTCCTGGAACCGAGAGGTATGAGCTACGAGGAAAGGCTAAAGGAGCTGAACCTCACGTCCCTGGAAAACAGAAGAGTAAGGGGAGACATGATAACCACCTACAAAATTCTCAGGGGAATTGACAGGGTGGACAAAGACAAACTCTTCAGCACGGGTGGGACACGAAACAAGGGGACACAGGTGGAAACTTAGTACCCAGATGAGTCACAGGGACGTTAGAAAGAATTTTTTCAGTGTCAGAGTAGTTAATAAATGGAATGCACTGGGCAGTGATGTGGTGGAGGCTGACTCCATACACAGTTTCAAATGTAGATATGATCAGAGCCCAGTAGGCTCAGGAATCTGTACACCAGTTGATTGACAGTTGAGAGGCGGGACCAAAGAGCCAAAGCTCAACCCCCGCAAGCACAATTAGGTGAGTACACACGGGGTTGAGTGAACAGCGCTCGAGAGGTCGTAGTCCTAAGGGCCCGGGTTCGATTCCCGGTGGAGGTGGAAACAAATGGGCAGAGTTTCTTTCACCCTAATACTCCTGTATACTTAGTAAATAGTACATGGGAGTTAGACCGCTGCTACGGACTGTTTCCTGGGGATGCACGTGCGTGTTCGAGAAATATATGTCGTAAACACAATAAGAGGAAAAATAAGATGAAAGAAATAGTTCGGTTAGAAAGGCGGAGTCCAAGAGCTAATAGTTGGATTCTGCAAGCACAACTAGTAAACACACGCACACAGGCACGCGCGCGCTCCAACACTGGCTCCCTACACCTGCATATTCATCCCCACGTCCTCCTCACTTACCATGACAATTCACAAAATGTATTCAGCCATTAGCTTTATCCAGGGCCGGAAGAGAATTTAAAAAACAGGTCAATACTTCCTCACCCCCTTTGATCATGATCTTTCACTACCAAGTGTGCATGCCAAAATCAGGTTGAGGAACCTGAATACATCATGTTGGTTGTGTGTTCTGCCACAATATTACTGATAATCTTGAGGTTATCTTGAGATTATTTCGGGGCTTTCAGTGTCCCCGCGGCCCGGTCCTCGACCAGGCCGCGGGGACCAGGCCGCGGGGACCAGGCCGCGGGGACCGGGCCGCGGGGACACTGAAAGCCTCGAAATAATCTTGAGGTTATCTTGAGATGATCAGTAATATTGTGGTAGAATACACAACCAACATGATGTATTCAAGTTAGATTGTGACTAACACCCAGGTACCTATTTTACTGCTAGGTAACAGGGGCATAGGATGAAAGAAACTCTGCCCATTGTTTCTTGCCGGCGCCTGGGATCGAACCCAGGATCACAAGTCCAGCGTGCTGTCCGCTCGGCCGACCGGCTGATCTTGCAAGAAGTTGATCATTATAAGAACACGCATACCGCCAACACATTCTAATATAACCTCACTACCGTCAGAGGTACACAGTTGTGCATGCCAAGCAGGCAAACAAAGATGTCCCCCCCTCCCTCTCAACTCTCACCATCCATCCATCAACCAAGACAACGGCCGTACAAATTAAATTTAATATGAAGTTCACAAAATTTGGGGCCGAAGGCGACTCCCCCCAAGCGTGCCTCTCCGCCCCCAGTCAGCATTACTCTACGGAAACCTTCACAATTCTATTTCGTGAGTAAGAATTTAAGGTATATAAACGTACGTTGTTTCGCGTATCTTGCTCAACTACCTGGCCTCCCCCCCCCCCCACACAGGTCCTGGCGGCCGGCCGGACATCATTCCTGAGACAGTAGTCCAAAGGCCCCAATTCGACTTCCGTCCGACGCATAAACAAAAGAACAGTTTCTTTTACCTGATATAGACCTGTTCACCTGACAGTAAATTTGTATCTGGTGCTTAGACAGCTGTTACGAGCTACATCCTGGGAATGTGAGCGAGAGAGAATGAGAATGTGAGAATATGAGCACTTCATGCAGCAACATCAATATCAGCAGCATTAGCAGCAACAGCAGCATCATCAGCAGCCCAAGCAACGGTCACAGGCTCATCACCCACTCTCAACACATCCCATTAAAGCTCGCCGTTCTTCCACTCTCTCGACTACCTTAATTGGATCGTATCTTCATAAATGTCCTGTTTTTTCCTCCTGACCGCGGGGTAGAGAGGATGAAAATATGTTAACAGTGGCTGACTGAGGGCAAAACCGTCTTAATTACAGCAGGTGGACGCAGGTTGCTGCACAAAAATGATACTAATTAACACTACTCTCTCATCCCCCTCCCTGTCAACAGAAGCCCCGCAGGGGATCAGCCCCCTTCCACCGCCCCATCACTTCCCTCACAAGCGATCAACTCCCTCCACCAGATAAATTCAATCAAGTTTGACGACAATTAGAAAACAAAACACAGGGAGTCCAAATTAGCTAATCCGCTCTAATTGGGCCACAAACTATACGAAATTCGTACATGATTAACCAGACCATTTCTTGTTCAGGAAAGATGTTATAGTAATGAACAAATCCACAAGGGCCGTGACGAGGATTCGAACCTGCGTCCGGGAGCAGTGTCTGGGATGCTCCCGGACGCAGGTTCGAATCCTCGTCACGGCCCTTGTGGATTTGTTCATTTGATGCATCACGTTAGTGTGATCTCTGTGTGTGATGTTATAAGTAATACCAACAAGCAAGCTGTGTGCTAATTCTGGATACAAGGACGTAATGTCGGGTAGCCGTTCAAGGCTCTCTAAACTTTTTTCTGCGATGCTGCTGCTGACCCAGTTCTACTCGCAGCGACCCAAGTTGCAGTGGAGACCTGACAAAGATGTGAAAGATATGGCACATAATACAATCTAAAGTTCAATCCTGTCGAATGTTTTGTGGTTGCTTTAACTCACACGACCCATTTTATTGAGATTCCTTTAAATTACTAGGCAGATATTCCTGTAAAATATTCTGAGAAGCATCTCTGGCATGTTATTCGTCGAAGGGCCCATTTGTAAATTGTTCTGATGCTATTAGAGCGCTGCAAGTCAGAACAAATGTCATCTAATGCGAATTTGGTCAACTTGTTACACGGATGAAGCTTGAAAGTAACGTAAACGTAACGTCTTAAACTTGTATGGATGTGTACTTTGGAACCTACAAAATGCTGTTGTTGGTAAGCTTAATTGTAAATGGAGGAAATGTTCTAGATTTATCAACGGTATCCATCCTCGCAATCATTGCAATCTCCTACCTGGCCTGATATCCACACACACACACACACACACACACACACACACACACACACACACACACACACACACACACACACACACACACACACACACATGTATATCACATGTATACCATGCAAGGTGATGGAGAAGATCGTGAGAAAAAACCTGGTAACACATCTGGAGAGAAGGGACTTCGTGACAAATCGCCAACATGGATTCAGGGAGGGTAAATCTTGCCTTACAGGCTTGATAGAATTCTACGATCAGGTGACACAGATTAAGCAAGAAAGAGAGGGCTGGGCGGACTGCATTTTCTTGGATTGTCGGAAAGCCTTTGACACAGTACCGCATAAGAGACTGGTACATAAGCTGGAGAGACAGGCAGGTGTAGCTGGTAAGGTGCTCCAGTGGATAAGGGAGTATCTAAGCAATAGGAAGCAGAGTTACGGTGAGGGGTGAGACCTCCGATTGGCGTGAAGTCACCAGTGGAGTCCCACAGGGCTCTGTACTCGGTCCTATCTTGTTTCTGATATATGTAAATGATCTCCCGGAGGGTATCGATTCATTTCTCTCAGTGTTTGCGGACGATGCTAAAATTATGAGAAGGATTAAAACAGAAGAGGACTGTTTGAGGCTTCAAGAAGACCTAGACAAGCTGAAGGAATGGTCGAACAAATGGTTGTTAGAGTTTAACCCAACCAAATGTAATGTAATGAAGATAGGTGTAGGGAGCAGGAGGCCAGATACAAGGTATCATCTGGGAGAGGAAATTCTTCAGGAGTCAAGAGAAGGAAAAAGACTTGGGGGTTGATATCACGCCAGACCTGTCTCCTGCAGCACATATCAAGCGGATAACATCAGCGGCATATGCCGGGCTGGCCAACATACGAACGGCATTCAGAAACTTGTGTAAAGAATCATTCAGAACTTTGTATACCACATATGTCAGGCCAATCCTGGAGTATGCAGCCCCAGCATGGAGTCCATATCTAGTCAAGGATAAGACTAAACTGGAAAAGGTTCAAAGGTTTGCCACCAGACTAGTACCCGAGCTGAGAGGTATGAGCTACGAGGAGAGACTACGGGAATTAAACCTCACTTCGCTGGAAGACAGAAGAGTTAGGGGGGACATGATCACCACATTCAAGATTCTGAAGGGGATTGATAGGGTAGATAAAGACAGTCTATTTAACACAAGGGGAACACGCACAAGGGGACACAGGTGGAAACTGAGTGCCCAAATGAGCCACAGAGATATTAGAAAGAACTTTTTTAGTGTCAGAGTGGTTGACAAATGGAATGCATTAGGGGGTGATGTGGTGGAGGCTGACTCCATACACAGTTTCAAGTGTAGATATGACAGAGCCCGATAGGCTCAGGAATCTGTACACCTGTTGATTGACGGTTGAGAGGCGGGACCAAAGAGCCAGAGCTCAACCCCCGCTAACACAACTAGGTGAGTACAACTAGGTGAGTACAACTAGGTGAGTACACACACACACACACACACACACACACACACACACACTCACACACACACTCACACTCACACTCACACTCACACTCACACTCACACTCACACTCACACTCACTCACACTCACACTCACACTCACACTCACACTCACACTCACACACACACTCACACTCACACTCACACTCACACTCACACTCACACTCACACTCACACTCACACTTCAAGATATAATTCACAAGCGAATGATATCATTTTGGCTGAAGGAAATCATCAAACCAGCAAACTTAATTTTTTTCAGGCAATCATTTATCACTGGCCACTCCTATTTGTCCAGAAATAGCTACTTGTTAGGAAATACAACTTAAAAATGAGTGACGTATAGAATGGTGTAGCAGGTCTACGAGATTGAACTGTTGCAGACCTCTGGTGTTCCAGGCTGCGAGCAGCCGCGTCTAACAGCCTGGTTGATCAGTCCAGCAACCAGGAGGGCTGGTCGACGACCGGGCCGCGGGGACGCTAAGCCTCGGAAGCACCTCAAGGTAACGTCAAGGTAAGGTTCATGCAATGCTGTCTATGCCTATTGCACCACTGGTTCTATTCCTAGTTTCCGTCCCTATCTTTCGCTCCAGAATGTTGTCATTTTACTGTGCAAATTTAGAACCTGGCTGTTACAGTATCTTCCACGTATATTATTTGGTACCCCCTAACTTCTTCCTTCTAGAGAATACATTTTAAGAGGTTTGAGACGGTCCCAAGAATTTAGGTGCTTTATTGTGTCCATACGTGGTCACACGTTCTCTGTATTCACTATTTCAGAAATCTCTCCTGTCCATCAAGTCTTAACTTACACTGATGACATTAGCATAGCTCTCGTTTATTAATTCTGTTACACAGACAGCACTGCATGGCAGAGGTCTCTGTGTAACACCCAGGGAACCACCCCCGATCCTCTCCTCCCACCCAAGCACTCTTATCCTATGCCAACATGCTAAAAAAGTAACTATAAAAACCCTACATTAAAAACGATAAAATAAAAGTCGAATGCACACAAACTTCATCAAGCACTCCCTCAAAGCCTTGGCTCTCCAGACCAGAACCCGCCCGCTCTTCCAGAAAAGACCTTCACAGGCCCGGCCGAACACAAAAGCCATTCTCTCTCTTTCCAGCAGTCAAGCTAAAAATGACAAGATCAGTCGATGTTCCACGAAATCAGAATTACAGGAGAAATAATCCCACAATATAGGACTTGACGTGGGTTCTGTATTACTGCATCAGAATATAGCGGCGCTCCAGTTCCTGGTTGTTACTGAAGTTCTGGCGTAAATCGTTCCAATTTCCCCATGGCAGAACGGACGACACACGAAGGATCCCATTTGGAGACCGGACAATGCCAGAGCAAATGGGAGTCAAATCAAGAGGAACAAACTGCACTGACGAAGGAATACTTGCCCGGACCACCGAGCTTCCAGTTACTATTATAAAGACTGCACCCAGTCACTGGGGTGGTGTCTGGGGTGGTGGGGTGGTGTCTGGAGTGGTGGGGTGGTGTCTGGAGTGGTGGGGTGGTGTCTGGAGTGGTGGGGTGGTGTCTGGAGTGGTGGGGTGGTGTCTGGAGTGGTGGGGTGGTGTCTGGAGTGGTGGGGTGGTGTCTGGAGTGGTGGGGTGGTGTCTGGAGTGGTAGGGTGTGGTGGCAGGGTGTGGTGGTCGGGCGGGGTGGTCGGGCGGGGTGGTAGGGTGTGGTTGTGGGTGGGGTGGGGTGGGGTGGGGTGGGGTGGGGTGGGGTGGGGTGGTAGATGGAGGGGGGACAGCACCGCTGTGCGTAACAATCAACCAACCAGAAGACCTTGCCAGTAATGGTGGGCTGGGTGGCATGACTGGGAGAACCTTCCTTCCTTCCTTCATTCCTCACCGCTGTGCACTCTAGTAATTACGGACCACAATGCTGAACGATGGATGAACCATTTGCCGTGAACATGGTGCTGAATAACCTAACCGGTTTCGATGGGGGAAACGGGGTTGTGCGTGTTGTACTAGGGGTAATAGTTGGATATTGAGAGGTAATAGTTGGGTATTGAGAGGTAATAGTTGGGTATTGAGAGGTAATAGTTGGGTATTGAGAGGTAATAGTTGGGTATTGAGAGGTAATAGTTGGGTATTGAGAGGTAATAATTGCATATTAATCGGTGAACGGTTGAAAAGTGATGTCCTCTTTTTGAGCCCTCCAGTCAGGGCTCGAACCCTGAAAAAATCAGTCGCCAGGTGCGGAGCGAGTGTGATAGAATCAATTATTGAATGACAGATTAACATATGTTGTTGTTAAAGATTCGCTACCTAGAACAAAAAGTTCCAAGCAGTACGGGCTATGGTGAGCCCGTAGTCCAAACATATTAGTCATTAGGGCCTTGGAATGTACCTAAATGGCTTACCGAGAGTAGTTCTAATTCTCAAGCCCGGCCTGGGGCCAGGCTTCACTTAAGAGAGCTTGGTCGAACAGGCTGTTATTTGGAGCTGCCCGCAGGCCCACACATCCACCACAGCCCGGTTGGTCCAGCACTTCTTGAAGAAAATAATCCATTTTTTCTTGAAGACTTCCACTTTTGTTTCGACAATATTTATTTTTTATTGGCTGGGAGGACACTGAATAAGTGTGGACCTCTGATATTCAGTGTTCTCTAGGCCTATAGCATTCAATAACCATATTGAATGGTTAATATATTAAAAAACTATAGGCAAAGGCAGCCTATAAAATATTGCGAATGCGCTGCTCTGGGCAGCCCAAGTTGAAAACAGAGAATAACCATATAGAGCACCCAGTAGAGGTGTAAGAGGAACACACTGAGAACACTATGAACACCAGAGGACCACGGCTCTTTAACCTCCTACCACGAAAAAAAAATATTGCTGTAACAGAGGATTAGAGGTTCTCTGCATACGTCAGGCTGCGAATAGTCGCGTCCAACAGCCTGGTTGATCAGTCCAGCAACCAGGAGGCCTGGTCGACGACCGGGCCGCGGGGACGCTAAGCCCCGGAAGCACCTCAAGGTAAGGAGGTGCACGTTTCAAGAAAAAATACAGAGAAGTTCCCGCATAAGGTGCCAGATCATCCAGGTTGTGATGGGGATATGGATTCGTGACCCACTGATTGATGATTAAGCCACAGAAGAAGTGGCACGAGCATGCCGGTAAGTCGGTGGCCCGCTGAAGATGAAGATTAAGCCACCCAAGAGGTGGCACGGGCACGAATAGCCCGTAAACAATGGCCCGCTGCAAGTAACAGCTTTAAATAGCAAGTAATAACCAGACAGGCCTCCCCCTCCCCCCGGCACCTCACGGACTTTGGCAGAAGAAACAGACTACAGGTAAAAATAGCCTCAAAAATAAATAGAAAATGAAAGAGCAGAAGGTTGGCGGCGCCAGATGACACGACCAAGTGATACCACTTTACAACGGGAGAACACAGTTGGAGAAAGCGGCAAGGAAGTTCGTACAGCACTTGACACAAGGCCCCACAACTGGAGCACCATGGCCACCTGTAAGCCAGGAAACGTCCGAGGTAATGGTGTCACTTAACATAAGAGTAGATGAAGTGCTGTGAAGCTCCTGAATGATCTACACACAGCGAAGACAGTGGAAGGAACTACACGGCATCTCAAAATAGACACTGACTGTAGTAGGGGAAATATTAAGAATAACACTGCGACACTGACCAAACACAAGGAAATGTAATACCATTTACTCATAAGTGGGATGAGAAAGAGCCACTAAATCACAGATCACTGACAAACTTGCTCTACAATGTACTAAAGATTATTAAAACTGATATTTATCGAACCTAACAGCCCTGTGACACGGTGACGAAAATAAGAGAAAGAATGACGGATAGACTTCATCTTCCCAGATCGCCACATGTAAACATAATGGAAGTACAAAATGGAGACCGGTTTGGAATGCCCGGGAAGGTCCTAACTGGAGATGATCATTCCTGACGGGCAGAAAAGAGGCGGGTTGTCACAGGAAATGTTCTCTAGAGTGTTACAAGTGAAGTTACATTATTTTGGCTTCGGTACTATACGATTGTTGATATATGCAAATCACCTTAAAGAAGGAGTAAACGCCTGGTTACCAATGTTTAAGTAATGAAAATCTTATAATAAAGGTAACACACGCAAAAGTATGAGAATGAGAAAAATCGGTAAAGTAGTGTGGAAGAACCAGCTACTAGACTACCAGGAAAGGAAAGGTTGGGACGGGGGGAGGGGTGCAAAGGTGACAACGCTGCCGTCACCAGAAGCGCGTGTCGACAGCTTGTCGACAGCCTCGCACACAGTGCTGCCACTATACAAGTGGATTTTATGAACCTAAAGATAATGAGTCAAGCTTACACGAGAACAATCTGGGAGTTAACAAGGACTATGTGGCGATTACTTTTATAACTTAAAACTTGAACTTTGTTAGATTGTGACGCACACCACTACACGACCTGAATCTAGCCTCGAGATTACAACATGGGGGGGAGGGGATGTGGGGGATGGAAGTGAAGTAACGTGAAAGAAGGGAACTGGTGTAATTTGACTAATGCGCGGGTTTGCGGGACACAATGCAATAGTCTGACTGATCAACTGGTTACCTGACACCAGGGAACCGGTACGCGCGCTGCAGTACTTGTTGCCTACCTCTTGTTGCTTCCAGGAAATCAATGTCCCCGCAGCTCGGTCTCTGACCTGGCCTCTTGATGGGGTGGTCTTGTCAACCAGTTGGGTGAACCAACCAACCTATAGCTGCTTCCTGGGGGTGGAAGCCTGGTCGAGGACCGGGCCGCGGGGACACTAAAAAAGCCCCGAAATCGTCTCATGATAACCTGGATCCCCTCGTATAACACCCGTATTTTTTTACGTGAAAATCCCCCAACGTCAAAAATAAGCTGTACTAAAAAGCGGAACGCAAAATTAACGTGATGTCCCGTTTTGTATTCGTGGGTCCTCAAGGTTAGGTTCGGGGATATTTAGTACATCACTTTAGTGACGTTGTGAACCTCCACAGATCTCCAGTATCATCTTTTGATACTGGTAATGGCTCATAAGGGGCACCACTTACGGGCTATTCATGCCCGTGCCACCTCTTGGGTGGCTTAATCTTTATCAATCAATCAATCTGACGTTGTGAACGGCCGAGAGGACGGACTGGCTTGACACCATGACAAGTCGATTGATTGATTGATTGATGAAGATTAAGCCACCCAAAAGGTGGCACGGGCATGAATAGCCCGTAGGTGGTGGCCCTTTTAAGCCATTACCAGTATCAAGAGCTGATACTGGAGATCTGTGGAGGTGCGAATGCACCCTGCATGACGGGAGATGTCTCCCTTGTGAATGTGTTAAGATGAAGCCACCCAAAAGGTGGCACAGGCATAAATAGCACGTAAGTGGTGGCCCTTTTGAGCCATCACCAGTGTCAATAGATGATACTGGAGATCTGTGGAGGTGCGACTGCACCCTGCGTCATGACAAGTCGGCTAGTTATGGCTTTTATGTATACTGTTAAGGGAGAGTTGAAAAGTCTTGCTCCTCAATGTTGACGGAATTGTGTCTCGGCGTACCTATTGCAACTCAGCTTTCCAATGGGGTTATTTGCACTATCTGCCACACTTTCTCGTCTCGGGCAGAGTTATTTTCATGTGCAGGTTTGGAACACGTCCCTCTAATATGTTCCAAGTGTAAATTATTACACCCACTCCCCCCCCCCCCCTCGCCTGCGCCCTAGAGAACACAGATTTAGGAACGGAAAACGTTCCCAATAATTAAGATGTTTTATTGAATGGCTTCGGGCAGTAAAAGCTCTCCACGTTCTCCAGGTCAGCAACTTCTCTAAATGGGAACGTTAGTGAGCAACACTATTCCATCCTAGAGAGGACTAATGTCTTAAAAAGTATCACTAGTATGTATGTATTGTTTGATAGGTTTTATTTACCCAGCCTACTTATTGTGTTGCTGAGAAGTAAGGTCTTCCAACATGATTACTCCAAATATCTTTTATATTGCTGCTTCTTTCAACTGTGTGATTTGAATACGTTTTGTACTTGGTTTACGTTTTGATATTTTCGTTTTGCCCATAGCGCAGTAGCTGGAACTTATCCTCTTTAAACCATGTTATTTTCTGCGGCCCATTAAAAGACCTTATTTACATCAGATTGGAGGTTTGCTGTGTCCTGTACGTTTATTTACTCTCATAAAAATGCTAGTGTCAACTGCAAAGGATGATACGGTACTTTTAGCGTAAGAGCAGGTGGGGAAAATGTTATGTACTAAAGGAGCAGGTGGTAGAGGCAATCTTCGTTCACAAATTTATAGTAGATATGAAAGGGAAATAAGCCAAGAGTTCGATCATTAACATTACAGTACGTGGCTAGAAAGGCCACCAGGACCCAATGCTCGAGCCTATAGGTACAAATAGGTGAGTACGCAATCAATAACACGAACTCAAATCACGGGCTCACTATAGCCTATGGTACGTGGACATTTTGTTCAGAGTAGCTGAATCTAAAACAACAAAATACATCAGCAACACACAACACACAATCGGCCAGCTTGAACAAGATTATGAGCGTCAAATGTCAAAAGAGAACATACACGAAATTATGACAAAAACAGAAAGTAATTTTTTTTAAATGACATTAAGGCTGTGATTACTCTGAAGGTTTACTGCATTAAATAACTTGCTACAATACATTTGGTTTCGACTTCATTCACTGTCTCAAACTACTCTAAACCAAAGATTGAAAATGTACAAAGGTTTGCTACACAATTTTGAAGACAATTGAGATGATAGAGCTACTAGAACAGACTGAATTAGCTCAATTTAAAGTGGAAGAAAAATTAAAACATGATCTCGGCATCTAAAATACTGAAAGAAATGGATGAAATAGTCAAACCTATGCTGAGCATTAGCTCACCGATAGGGCGCATTCATGGACTCGAGACGGGCAGATTTAACCTGTGGAGCTAAAGAGAGTTTTTCTGAGGCACTTCCCCGGACCGCCCCCCCCCTCTCTCTCACACCCCATACAGACGCGTGAACAAAAACAAACATGTCCCCCTCCTTCACACTCACCCGACACTGCCCCCAGCCTTCGACCTGGAAAATTGTCATGAACAATGGCTCGACAAAAGCTACAAACAGTCGAGTTCCAAGACAAAAATGGAGCTGGAGTGGGAGTTTGGGTGCGAGGGGCAGGGGTCAGGAGTTTGGGGAGGGGGGGGGATTGGGGAGAAGTGGGGGGAGGTGGGGGAGAAGTGGGGGGAGGTGGGAGAGAAGTGGGGGGAGGTGGGGGAGGGGGGTGGCGCGAGAGGATGGAAAAGAGGTTTGGTTGGTTTAAGCACGAAGGAATTATATTGTTTAGTTGAACGAGGGGCAAGGCGTAGGTAAGGGACGGGGCAGGGCGTAGGTAAGGGACGGGGCAGGGCGTAGGTAAGGGACGGGGCAGGGCGTAGGTAAGGGACGGGGCAGGGCGAAGGGTAAGGAAGTGGAGTACAGTCATACACTAACTTGCCATCCAAACATTACACAACTTTGTTCTCGCGTATTAATTTATTTTCTGGTGGCTTATGCTTCCAAAGTATAGGAAATGGCTACTATTTCCCTCAAACTTTGCTTTGACAAAGCAAAGTTTGCAAAGTTTGTCAGAGGCTTGGACAAAGTCTTGCCTAAGCCTCTGACAGCTTGGGCAAGACTCACCTGAAGGCTGCCGACTTGTGAAACAATGTCACGGCTCTAGACAAGGAGCTGGCAGCCTTCAGGTACTCTTACTACCCAAGAAAACAAATGATGGTTAGTGTTATAGTACCTATAGCGACTATGGGTAGAATGTACATAATAGGAACTGTGGAACCCAAAAAAAGAGGTCCACGTTTTGAGGACTATAATCATTTAGTGAGGTCGTAGAGGGACCTCAATGAATGACATTGTTACGCTGAACAATATTTAGTGAATTTACAGTGTGTCATTTTTGTACCTGAAGCACACCTGGACAGATTTTCAGGAGTTCTTCCACTGCTCTGGGACTCCTTTAATATTTGGAACATGTGTTGAAGTAAACTACAAGGTGTGGTGTAAGTGCGTGTGGTGTAAGTGCGTGACTCACAAAATGAATTATGCTCGAGAAGAGAGATTGGGAAAATGTTAAAAAGTAACCACTGTGGCTACAAGTTTTTTTTTTTCAATTGCAAATGTCTCAAATCAAAGTGGGATCAGCAGTGGCGTGCGGCCCATTTCGAGAGAAATTATGGACCAAGTTACGAGTCCACGAGTTGGACACTTGATGGTAACAATAGGTGTAACGATCTCTTATCAGCTGTGTATCACACGAGGTATAGAAACTTGTTTCACGTGATTAACCAGACACAGAGTAAAGGTCTTCTTGTAATTTTCGAGTGTAGTGTAAGGCACGATATATGGTAGAGTGGACATACGCCAATTAGGGGGACATACTCCCAATCAAAATATTTCTTAATAGTAAATAGATTAATGCCAAGAAAATAATCAGAAATTCTCCCCTCCCCCCCAAACAAAAAAAAATGTTAAAAACAGAATACAACGAAAACAAATTGGTACAAACGAGTGCACTCAATAAGAGACGGGAGGGGGAGAATCTGAGGCCCTGGTGGGATTGGCGGCTGACGTCCTCCCAGCGACTATAAGAAATATTGCTGGAACAACCGTGGACATCTTCAAGAGGAAACTAGACTGTTTTCTAAGAGAAGTTCCGGACCAACCGGGCTGTGGTGGGTATATGGGCCTGCGGGCCGATCCAAGCAACAGCCTGGTGGACAAAACTCTCACAAGTCGAGCCTGGCCCCCTTCCCGGGCTTGGGGAGTAGAACAACTCCCAGAACCCCATCAAGCAGGTATCAGGCAGGTAGCAAGTGGACGTTTTGGTATTGTGGAGGCGGGGTATTCTCCGGAGGGCCTAGCAACACACCACCAAGGTCTCAGCATTCAGGTTCAAGGATCTAGCAGAGGGTAGCAAGCACCCGGAGTCTCAATTACTTGTCGAGTAATTCCTGTGGTCACATTTGGAGCGGATGAGCTCCTGTGGACCGTAAATGTTAAGGCAGTAGCAATTTACAGTGCACGCAGGTGTACCTGGATCTTACCTGGAGAGGGTCTCGAGAGTTCTTCTGCTCCCCGAAGTGTACTAATGTTGTACTGTGGTGAACTGACTAAGCAGCCATAGATAATGATGTTTTAGATTCAGCTACTGGAAACACTAAGTTCCAAGCAGCACGGGCTATGGTGAGCCCGTAGTGGACTTACCTGGCACAGGAGCGGGGCTGTAACTGGGGAGCAATAGAGAGATTTAAATTTTAAATAGCAATAGATTGATTGATGAAGATTGTGAAAATGGTCAACGAGCGCGACCCACAAATACACAAGAGACAACCTTGCCTACAGCAATAGTATTTTACCCCAAGAAAGAACTGTATCCAACCCCCCCAACCCTCTTTCAAATTTAACACATGTTAAACAATGGGAAACCTTCCGACACAAACGGGAACTATGGTTACGCCACACTAGTGGCACTTGCTCTAAGGTATTATATGGCGTAGAGCGACCATTACGCGGACCCGACACTACTCACGGGAGACATCTCCCGTCACGCAGGGTGCAGTCGCACCTCCACAGATCTCCAGTATCATTTATTGATACTGGTAATGGCTCAAAAGGGCCACCACTTACGGGCTATTCATGCCCGTGCCACCTTTTGGGTGGCTTAATCTTCATCAATCATCATTACGCGGAGCCCTGGCTGCCGGACTGGAAGGGCCTTGGTGACCGAAGGACATTTTGAACTGCTTTTATAAGCAGGAAACGTACGCACTAGCTCGTCCCCAGCACCACTAAAATATTCAACTGTACATAAATATCAACAAAGAACAGAGCCACAAGCGACAAACTACTTCAGGTCGCCCATCAACTTAGCACATACTGCAGCAACCCCCCCCCCCCACCCCCCTCCCCAAGGTGCGCACGTACAGAAGCAACCCGACACATTGCGCATAAAACGCAATATGAAACGACTCATAAAAACGAATTAACAAACATCTTAAAACCACATTACTAAGCAAAGTCCTATTATACACTAGACAATAAACCATGAGCGTAAAATCAAAGTGAAGCCCAACACTACACCAGGAGACCAGCAAGGTGTCCTCCGTGAGCACCCGCTGCTAGAAAACTGTTCCATAGAAAACTGTTCCATAGACGAGGCCGGTGTTCCCAGCCAGGAGGAGGAGTGAGGCGTCTAGACACATGGTCGGACATGGTGAACCACCACCAGCGTCAACTACCATCCCTACACCTACCCGATATATGACAATATCGTGACACCGTACACACTCGATACCATCCCGCTTATGGTAAGTGATCACTGGAAACACGAGAGCTGGCTACACATTACTGGCAAAGTTACGTTTAAGGGAGAAACGCGTGCTAGGGAGAGATGTTTCCCAAATAATAAATGACTTTCCAGTCAGGCAAATCATGCCTAATCCATGCTCCCGCAAAACTTTACCCCAGATGAATTATTTTTCGACACATCGATATAAATCAGGGGCAAGGATTACCGTTTACCTGTTTAATGTAATAAACTCAATTTGTAAATTTCAGAAAGTCAAATCTATCGCACACAAAAACGGCTCCAATCCTCAAAACAAACCAAAAAAACAAAAATTAAAGAAAATGGCGCCTTTTTATTCATTATTTTATCATCTAAATGTGCAAAATTACTTTTAACAGAAGCTGCCGAGTTATGTATAGGCCTATAATTAGTAGAGTTATGCATAGGCCTATAATTAGTGTTTCCACACTAGCGAGTGGTGGCGACAGTGACAGGTAGGACGGGGGGTGTTGAGGCTACAGTGACAGGTAGGACGGGGGGTGTTGAGGCTACAGTGACAGGTAGGACGGGGGGTGTTGAGGCTACAGTGACAGGTAGGACGGGGGGTGTTGAGGCTACAGTGACAGGTAGGACGGGGGGTGTTGAGGCTACAGTGACAGGTAGGACGGGGGGGGGTGTTGAGGCTACAGTGACAGGTAGGACGGGGGGGGGGGTGTTGAGGCTACAGTGACAGGTAGGACGGGGGGTGTTGAGGTTACAGTGACAGGTAGGACGGGGGGTGTTGAGGTTACAGTGACAGGTTGGACGGGGTGGGGGGGGGGGTGTTGAGGCTACAGTGACAGGTTGGACGGGGTGGGGGGGGGGTGTTGAGGCTACAGTGACAGGTAGGACGGGGGGTGTTGAGGCTACAGTGACAGGTTGGACAGGGGGTGTTGAGGCTACAGTGACAGGTTGGACGGGGGGTGTTGAGGCTACAGTGACAGGTTGGACGGGGGGGGGTGTTGAGGCTACAGTGACAGGTTGGACGGGGTGTTGAGGCTACAGTGACAGGTTGGACGGGGTGTTGTGGGAGCTAGTGACAGAGGGAATGGCAGCCGGTGACGAGTAGGGAGGGGGGGGGGGGGTGTCGGGGTTACAATGACAAGTGAATATTGTGGCGGATGTATGTCGGATAAATCAGGTAACGAGGTGAATCTGTTAACGGGCGATCCTGAGAGGCAGATCTGGAGTAGCTTCAAATCTTAGATATGGCCTTACTGCTGGTACTCACCTAGTTGTAATCACCTAGCAGTGCTTGCGGGGGTTGAGCTTTGGCTCTTTGGTCCCGTCTCTCAACCGTCAATCAGATGAACAGATTCTTGAGCCTAGAGGGGGCTCTATCAAATCTACATTTGAAACTGTGTATGGAGTCTGCCTCCACCACATCACTGCTTAATACATTCCATTTGGTAACTACTCTGACACTGAAAAAAAAATCTTTCTAATGTCTCTGGTCATGTGGGTATTGTGGCAAGAGCCTTGGACGATGGTAGCCTAGCCACCGGGCCGCGGAGACACTAAAAAAGCCCCGAAATCATCTCAAGATAACCTCAAGTTAACCGTGGCAGTAGACCTAGTAGACGGGAAGATCAAGTTGCTTCTCACCTCCATCCTCCCTCCACCCGTTTCCTACGTGCGTCTCTCCCCCTCACTTTCCATTCGCACGCACAGTGACAGTGACTCGCACGCACAGTAAGTGACTCTCACAGTGACTCGCACGCGCAGTAAGTGACTCTCACAGTGACTCGCACGCACAGTGACCCCCTCTTTCGCTGACACAATGTCAGCCAGTAGGAACGCGACATCGTGTAATATCCCCAGGGCAATACAACAAGACAGGATCAAAGAGCACGATTTTTACACCTGCGACAAAATATCGCGAGGAGGGAGGGAGAGAAACAAAGTTTGATGTATAGTGGACGGGAAGGTAGAGTTGGCGAGCCTTGCTGGAGGACCAGCCTAGGCACCCCTGGCTTGGTGCCCTTGGCTGAAGAAACACGTTTCACCCGTGACACTAACATGCTTAGTTTTTCCAGTCTCTGCATGAAGGGTTTAGTAAGTTAGTTCTTTATGCATATACAATAGTTCTGACGTTGACAGTCATTAATATATATATATATATATATATATATATATATATATATATATATATATATATATATATATATATATATATATATATATATATATATATATATATATATATATATATAATCTCGAGCCTGATGTGGCGAATCTATGTTCCATGGATTTACACAACGGTTTCTCTGATTCGTTGTGAAGGATTAGCACTTTATTGAATCACAATTTCGATGTTATCACTTTAGCAGAGGAGAGGCATTACCACAAGTGAGCCTGACGAAGTAGAGGGCGAGAGGCACCAGACTCGAGGGACTATGGTAGCGTAGCGCGCGTGGTGGTGGGGGTGGCGGGGGAGGCTGGTGGTAGTGGTGGTGGTGGTGGTGGTAGGCGTGGGACTCTGGGACGCGCAACGCTCCGGGGTTGAGGGCGGACTGGCCACCACCACCACGGCACCAGCGCCCGCTGACACGCGCTCCACACGCGCGCGCCAACCACTATCACTAACCTCCACTCGACTATTCCAGAATCACCACACTCACTATGCTCACAGTCGAACCAATTTTTAATTCTCGGTTAGTCGCGTGTCTGCATTACGTTGTGACTGCCGCAGCGCGTGTCAACCTCCTCCTTACAATACCCTTCAACAACGCAATACACATCTCGCAATGCCAGTCAATGTAATTGGATGGATGTGTTATTGTATTGCACATTAAGTGCAATTACACCAACAGTATTATTACTGTATTGCACATCCCAATCAGTGCAATTAAATTTGCACTCCATATATTAAAGTATTTTGTTTAATACAAATGTCACATTCATAATCTCTTTAAAACATTTCGAGCAAAAATATGACCCCACAATTTATCACTGCAGCATGAGTAACCGAATATGGTATTATAAATCACAGCCCATAAAAACACCCACAACTCTATTACGATATCACCATCCACCAAAGCCAGCCAACACATCTTCACCACGCTAGCAACAACCCCCCCCCCCCCACCACATCCCTTGAAGGAAGGTACATTAGCGCCAGCGTGAATGTTGTTTTAGATTTAGCTACTCAGAATGAAATTTCCATGTAGCACGGGGTATAGTGAGCCCCTAAGGGCCAGCGTGGAGGTCTTACCTTCTTAAATACAAAACTATGTTGACCAAACCACACAGTAGAAGATGAGCAGAAGACGATGTTTCGGTCCGTCCTGCACCATTATCACCATTATCAAGTCGACTGATTTTGGTGACTCGACATATGAAGAAATTCCTCTGCATACAAAACTAAGAACATAAGAACATAAGAACAAAGGTAACTGCAGAAGGCCTATTGGCCCATACGAGGCAGCTCCTATTCTATAACCACCCAATCCCACTCATATACTTGTCCAACCCGTGCTTGAAACAATCGAGGGACCCCACCTCCACAATGTTACGCGGCAATTGGTTCCACAAATCAACAACCCTGTTACTGAACCAGTATTTACCCAAGTCTTTCCTAAATCTAAACTTATCCAATTTATATCCATTGTTTCGTGTTCTGTCCTGTGTTGATACTTTTAATACCCTATTAATATCCCCCCGGTTATGTCCATTCATCCACTTGTAAACCTCTATCATGTCACCCCTAACTCTTCGCCTTTCCAGTGAATGCAACTTAAGCTTTGTTAATCTTTCTTCATATGAAAGATTTCTAATTTGGGGAATTAACTTAGTCATCCTACGCTGGACACGTTCAAGTGAATTTATATCCATTCTATAATATGGCGACCAAAACTGAACTGCATAATCTAAATGGGGCCTAACTAGAGCAAGATATAGCTTGAGAACCACACCAGGTGTCTTGTTACTAACGCTGCGATTAATAAATCCAAGTGTCCGATTTGCCTTATTACGAACATTTATGCATTGATCCTTTTGTTTTAAATTCTTACTAATCATAACTCCCAGATCCCTTTCGCAATCCGACTTCAATCCGAAACTATGTAAAAGAAGTGTCAGATGTCTGCCGCCAGACTAGTCTCACGGCTGAGAGGCATATGTTAAGAGGAATGACTAATGGAGTTTAACCTCACGTCACTGAAATAGAAGAAATATTGTAGGCATGATCACCACATACAAAATAATCCGGGGAATAGACAGGGCTGACAAGGGCAGTTTAGCATGGGTCGTACATGAACAAGGGAACACATGGAGACACACTAATGACTCGCAAACATTAGAAAGACTTTAGCAGGATAGTCAACAAATTAAGTGTGTTAATAAGTGAAGTAGTTGAGGCTAACTTCATCTACAGCTTTACATGTAGATATAATACAACCCAATAGACTTTGGACCCTGTATATCAGTAGAGTTAGGGTCTAGAGCCATTCCAAATCTGTTGATCCGGTAAGTCTCTTAAGAACTGGACAACTCCCTCTCCACCGTTTCACAACCTTTATTTCAGCGATATTTCTTAAATTTATAGACTGACCCAGGAGTTTAAATACTTGACTGATTATAGGAGGACTGTAAAAGATCTCTCTATTTTCTGGCTCAGATTGTTTCGCCTGCCATGGAACATGAGCACTGAACTGCGTTCCATACGAGAGCGTACCATTCTTTAAAGATTATATAGAGTTAAACTTTAAGAAAGTTCTCTCAATCGCTATCGTTTTTTCCTAGGTGCTGCTTCGATTGCTTTATTGTGCAGTCTGTTAGGGCGTATAAGTTTGAGTGTTGCCCCTGGAGGCCGCTAGTTATTGTGCACCCCATACTACTCCTGTGAGCTGTAGCGCCAGAAAAAAAAAAGACAGAGGGCACAAAAGTTCTCTATCAGACCTCGGAGAATATTTTGTACATAATCTGCACACTTTATAATGACTGCTGCCTTATGGACGTTATTTATTCCTGGTGACTCGACATGTAAGAGACGTGACCGTCCTTGGTCCGGTACACATTTAAAAGGTATTTGTTTCATGTACCTGAACTGTATGCAGACCTTACTGATAATGGATAAGTTTAGATTTAGGAAAGACTTGGGTAAATACTGGTTCAGTAACATGGTTGTTGATTTGTGGAACCAATTGCCGCGTAACGTGGTGGAGGTGGGGTCCCTCTATTGTTTCAAGCGCGGGTTGGACAAGTATATGAGTGGGAATGGGTGGTTATAGATAGGAGCTGCCTCGTATGGGCCAATAGGCCTTCTGCAGTTACCTTTGTTCTTATGTTCTTATCAAATTATAATTTGTCTGCCTTTCGCAGAGCAATTTTGTAATTTTCATATTAAATGTGGTGCAGCGATAGCCTGGAATAACAGAAAACTGGCGTGACCACTCACTCACTTGTACCTGCAGCATCGAGTATTAGCTCTTAGACCCCGCCTCTCTGGCCGTCGATTGTTTAAAGCTATCCTATTTCCACATCTTATTTACTTTTAAAATTATGAAAAGAGTTTGCTTCCACGACCTGTTCCTTCAGCTCATTCTATTTTCCCACTACTCAAGCTAAATAAAAACTTTCTAACATCTCTATAACTCTTCTGATTCAAGCTTCCATCCATGTCTCCTTGTTCTATTAGCATTTAATGTTTACATTTCCTCTATTTCCACTCTGTCGCTTCTCCCCCCCACCGAGTATTTTATACGTCTCTATCATGTCTCCTTTTTCTGTGTCCTAATGTCGTCAGGTTCAGGTCTTACAGTCGCTCTTCATATCCCATCCCTCGCAATTCTGGGACGAGCCTCGTCGCAAACCTTTTAACCTTTTTCGAGTTTTCTTGTGTTTCTAAGTAGAGGCTCCACGATGGGGCGCGTGTGTGTTCATGTTGAACGAGAATTAGAATGAGTAACGGTGCGAGGCCCGTGTGCCTTGTAAAACAATTTAGTAACGTACCCAGTTAGGATTTTTGTCAAGCAGCAGCTTTACTGTAATATCGTTTGTTCTGGCGGTATTGATAACCGAGCTTTATTTGTACCAGGAAAACCGTGGAGGCGTTTTACTTTATCCTAGTTTAGATTGGCACTATTGGCTTTTCACCGTTATTTTCACCATTACGGTTAATATATTGCTATCACTACAAGTTATTGTCGAATCTGCCGAAATACACATTACGAACCTCTTAGCAGAGTCTCATTACTAACACGCTAATCACCTAATTTGGGTATTATTTGGCAGCTTCTCGCACGGATACTATCTACACTTGGCAGTCCCACAAATCACTTAGGAGGATAGACAGGATGGAAAGAGAGGCAATGTACACGAATGGATGGCAGTTACAGCCCCAGATAAATATTACAGATCCGAAAAAGTTAGTGTTTAGTGTAATAGAAATCATCTAATTAACCAATCAATAAAACTCGACGCCATACACAATTCGAAAATTAGACAATCCTTTCAATCTATAGTTCTCAAGCCAATAACAAACCAATTGGCCCATTAAAATAAGGAATAAGAACATAAGAACATAAGAACAAAGGTAACTGCAGAAGGCCTATTGGCCCATACGAGGCAGCTCCTATTCTATAACCACCCAATCCCACTCATATACTTGTCCAACCCGCGCTTGAAACAATCGAGGGACCCCACCTCCACCACGTTACGCGGCAATTGGTTCCACAAATCTACAACCCTGTTACTGAACCAGTATTTACCCAAGTCTTTCCTAAATCTAAACTTATCCAATTTATACCCATTGTTTCGTGTTCTGTCCTGTGTTGATACTTTTAATACCCTATTAATATCCCCCTTGTTATGTCCATTCACCCACTTGTAAACCTCTATCATGTCGCCCCTAACTCTTCGCCTTTCCAGTGAATGCAACTTAAGCTTTGTTAGTCTTTCTTCATATGAAAGATTTCTAATTTGGGGAATTAACTTAGTCATCCTACGCTGGACACGTTCAAGTGAATTTATATCCATTCTATAATATGGCGACCAAAACTGAACTGCATAATCTAAATGGGGCCTAACTAGAGCAAGATATAGCTTGAGAACCACACCAGGTGTCTTGTTACTAACGCTGCGATTAATAAATCCAAGTGTCCGATTTGCCTTATTACGAACATTTATGCATTGATCCTTTTGTTTTAAATTCTTACTAATCATAACTCCCAGATCCCTTTCGCAATCCGACTTCGCAATCACAACACCATCTAGCTCGTATCTTGTAACTCTATCATCATTACCTAACCTCAGAACTTTACATTTATCAGCATTAAACTGCATCTGCCAATCCTTTGACCATTTCAAAACCCTATCTAGATCAACTTGAAGTGATAGTGAGTCCTCCTCCGAATTAATTTCCCTACCGATTTTCGTATCATCGGCAAATTTGCAAATGTTGCTACTCAAACCTGAATCTAAATCATTTATATATATTATAAACAACAGAGGTCCCAGGACAGAGCCTTGAGGCACTCCACTTACAACATTTTCCCACTCTGACTTGATTCCATTTATACTAACTCTCTGTTTCCTTTGGTATAGCCATGCCCTAATCCAGCTTAATATAGCACCCCCAATACCATGAGACTATTTTTTTAATCAGTCTTTCATGTGGCACTGTATCAAAAGCTTTGCTAAAGTCAAGGTATACAACATCGCAATCCTTACCACTATCAACTGCCTCAACAATGCTAGAATAAAAAGATAACAAATTTGTTAAACATGAACGGCCATTTATAAAACCATGTTGCGACTCAATTATTAATTTATGTTTTTCAAGATGAAGACGAATTTTATTTGCTATTATAGATTCGAGTAACTTTCCCACAATAGACGTTAGGCTAATTGGTCGATAGTTAGACGCAAGTGATCTATCTCCTTTCTTAAAAACTGGTATCACATTAGCAACTTTCCAAAACTCTGGCACTCTGCCTGACTCTATTGATTTATTAAATCACGGTATGAGGTTAAGTCAATCCATGATTAACGTGTTGCGTACAACGTTTACTAATCACACACGGCTCCACGTATTGTAGAAGTGTATGCGGGAGCTTCGCTTGACCTCAATAATTGTGTATATTTACCGATTGATTGATGAAGATTAAGTCACCCAAGAGGTGGCACGGGCATGAATAGCCCGTAAGTGGTACAATTTTTTTTTCTCAGTATTCTGAGGTTGCATTTAACCATCAAGCTGTTATCGCGGGGGAGGATACTGCTTCACAGTCTTTATAAGGGTGTCCAGCTGCTAGACACCTTTGTTGACCAGGAGAGTGGCTGTGTTGATGGCTTCAGGGTGGCCACTGCATGATTCAGGAACTCTTAAAGCTCTTCTAGTATATTTACCAGTGTGAGAACAGTAATATAGACGTGTGGTGACGTGCTTGACGACCCCGAGAACCCACTAACAATGATGGGACAAGTCATTACCAACCATTAAATAATTAACATACTGAATTACAAGCGGCGTGTTTGGTTTGTCTTCCCGGAAAATACAAAACCAGCAGCCTTACAACACTACGCGTTATGTTACAAACCTGCAGAAGTCTCCTTGTAGCAAGGCACACATCTGCAGCCTTTCTCCGCGTGTAGTTGCAAGAAACAAAAATTAAAATCAAATGGTACATTCAAGAACAAAATCCAACCCTTATTTGCATAAGCTTGCTATCCGAGTGGCTATAAATTCGACTTAATCTTCACAGGTGCGTGTTTAAGTGTGTCCTCGTTCCCGTGGAGAATGTTTGCTAATGTAATTACGCGGGAGAAAAGGGTGGAGTACGGGGAAGGGGGAGAGGGGAGCTCACAAGCACGCCCTGGTCAAAGATAATGTGGAGTATGGCAAGCTGTGGCCAAGAGCACCCGCCTGCTCCCATGGCTCTACCGTGTACGCAACCACATCAACCCGTCCTCTTAAAAATAACGTCACTTTTGGCTGGTATGCGCGCTATGGCCAAATTTGGACGTAATTTTAAATGAAATTGACTCACAAAAGTGACGTACTGTTCCGTTTTCTGTTCGAGTCGTCCGGCTTACTCGGCAAGGTTAGAAGAGGAAACTTTCTATTAACGTTTTTCATAACGTTTTGAAACTTTATGAGATTTTCCTGCCTACCTAACCTATCAGAGGACCCTTAACTTACTGTTGTTGAAAAAAAAATCCCAAATTTATTTTCATTTTCAAATTACGTCCACTTTCGACCATACGGGCAAACGGCTAAAAGCGACGTTCTTTTTAAGAGGACAGGTTGCGGTACACCCGTCTCCTCCGTATTAAGTCTAATCCTGTTTTCACCAATTTAACCCTCTGAAGACGGCAAACACCTCACGGTGTGAACAATGTGGGCATAAAATGCCAGGTAACTAAGTGACTTACATTGTTTCATCCTAACAAAAGTCCTCGTACAAAAAACTGTACTTAAAATGCGAGTGATCACACACTTTTTTTTTTACGATAGATGATCCATATTTTACTGTGTTGACTATTACACTCTGCGTTCTGTTCGTAAGGAAGTTGAAGATACCATTTTCCTACTTTGGCAGCAATTCCTTTGCACGCATTTTGTGCGCACAATAACACCATGGTCAATGAACAAATCCACAAGGGCCGTGACGAGGATTCGAACCTGCGTCCGAGAGCATCCCAGACGCTGCCTTAATCGACTGAGGTATGACATGGTCAATACTGCGCCGTTACTGCGCCCTCTCCCCCCCCCCCCCCCCCGCTATCCTGAGAACACCTGGAGAGAGAAGCCTGGTACTGACAAGTTCTTCAGAGCGAGAGCACATTTCGAGCACCACACCCCGCCCCCGCACGCCCAGAGTTGTTCCCTACAGCATCTCTCACCCATGACGCCGCCCCACCCCACCCTCCACGCCCACCGCCCCGGGGCTCCCACGCCACCTCCCACACCAACACACCATAACCAGAACCACCGCGTTTTTACCACCATGTTAGGGGCATCGTATTATCACTAATCAAACCCGAGCACCTTGATTCAGGCTTTCTGGTTACAAAGATTTCCCTGCGGTATGTCAGAACGGAGATGGGGAGCAAAGGTATGAAGAGAATGAAGATAAAGAATGAAGGAAATAAATTAGGAGGATTGCCCTAGTAATTAGGATTACTAGGGCAATCAATCCCTGCTGTGTGGCAAGAAGAGATGACCGCGGCGGTCATTATGCATGACCACAGACAGGAATGGGAGCAGTCTGTAATGGGAGCACGGGAGCAGTCTGTAATGGGAGCACGGAAGCAGTCTGTAATGGGAGCACGGAAGCAAGCATCACGGTCAAGAATTGTAGAACAGTAGATCAGGTCACCGGCACACTCCTTACTTCCTCACACGCTCTAAATATGCTCTCTATTTGCTCTCAAATCATTTATATAAATATGATAAATATCATATATGTTCAAAATATGCTCACACGCTCCCTGGCCGTTGTTGACACGCACTCTCAACTTTATTACCTCGTGTACCAATTAAAAAAAAAACATTAATACATATCTGCGGAGATTCTGACATTTTGTACACACTTCTATTCCAAGCTTAAGGCAATCGAGTTTTATTTTGGCGGGAGTGGCCGAGGACTAGTGGCATAGTCAGGTGTGTGGCCGCCGGAAGCACAGACACAACAAAACAATACGCTGTGCACGTATTACCTTGAAGTTACCTTCAAGTGTTTTCGGGGGCTTAGCGTCCCCTGGTTATCGACCAGGCGTCCTCGTTGTTGGACTGGTCAACCAGGCTGTTGGACGCGGCTGCTCGCAGCCTGACATATGAGTCACAGCCTGGTTGATCAGGTATCCTTTGGAGGTGCTTATCCAGTTCTCTCTTGAACCTTGTGAGGGGTCGGCCAGTTATGCCCCTTATGTGTAGTGGAAGCGTGTTGAACAGTCTCGGGCCTCTGATGTTGATAGTTCTCTCTCAGAGTACCTGTTGCACCTCTGCTCTTCAACGGGGGTATTCTGCACATCCTGCCATGCCTTCTGGTCTCATGTGGTGATATTTCTGTGTGCAGGTTTGGGACCAGCCCCTCAAATATTTTCCACGTATAAATTATTATGCATCTCTCCCGCCTGCGCTCAATAGAATACAGATTTAGGCTTTTTAGTCGGTCCCAATAGTTTAGATGTTTTACCGAGTGGATTCTAGCAGTAAAGGATCTCTGCACGTTCTCCAGGTCAGCAATTTCTCCAGCTTTGAAAGGGACTATCATAATGCAGCAGTACTCCACTCTAGAGAGCACAAGCGTCTTGAAAACTATCATCGGTATAGCATCTCTAGTGTGAAAGGTTCTTGTTATCCAACCTGTCATTTGTCTTGCAGTTGTGACGGCTACTTTATTGTGTTTTTTAAAGGTAAGGTCTTCCGACATGAGTACACCCAGGTCCTTTGCATTGCCTTTTTGTTCTATGTTATGATTTGACCGAGTTTTGTATGTGGTTTCCGTTTTTATATTTTCATTTTTCCGTAGCTCATGAGTTGGAGCTTATCTTCGTTAAACACGATATTATTTTCTGTAGCCCATAGTAAGACCGGTTTGCGTCTGATTGGAGGTTTGCCGTGTCCTCTATGTTGTCTACTCTCATGACAATCCTAGTGTCATCTGCAAAGGATGATACAGTACTATAGATTGTGTTCTTGTCTATATCTGATATGGGGATGATAAAAAGTACTGGAGCAAGCACAGTACCCTGGGGGACTGAGCTCTTCACGGTTGATGGACCGGATTTTATTTTATTGACTATTACACATTGGGCCTGATGCCTGGTGCATAGGCAAACTGTTTATGGCTTCTTCAAAATCCAGCGGGAATAGGGTGACGTCTGATATATGATTTGAAGTTGGTATCATATCCATGAAAAACTCATTTGGGTTATCAATCTTAAAAAATAAAGTGTCAAAAATATTTTCCCACAAATAAAAGTGCAGATAAAATGTCTGACATTATATCATAAAGGTCCACAGAAAATATTCTTTCGAGCTGAGGTGAATGAGAGTATTGCGAGGCGTTCTCAGCAACATACACGACTGAGTTAGCCACAACACAAGCTATGTATAATGTGGACGTCTCGACGAGCCACGGGGACTCGCGCCACACAAAACTCACCAAATACGAACACTCAAAAAAGTAATTTGCGGCTACTTATTCTGTGTCTTTAGAACCATTCCACTGGTGTGTAATGATTGGTTGCATCATGACTAATGTCGAGAGTCTGATATTTCACTTCATCTTCCAGGTTTCTCGTTTGAATCTTACACGCTGTAATAAGAATCTCCTCTCCACAATACCCAAGACTCTTCCATTTTGTACCAAGACTGCAATAACACTGAAATTCGACAATATACTCAACAGGTCTTGAAGGGAGCCGGCCTCGGGTAAAAGGGGAAGTCGGCTTGTGACGATCTCTGTCTGGAACCCGTAGGTGCGGGACTCTGAAGTCCACCTCCTGGGGCTCGTGCGGCCCAGGCTCTGCTTCAGGAGACTGGGGTAGGTCTTGCCCTTGTTGGGGTGGTTCTTCTCCGGCCCCGACCACGGCGGTCTCCGGGTTTGGAGTCCCTATGCCTTCTTTTACCAACGTCTGCGTTCTGACAGTTCCTGCGAAGGCGCTGGAACCAATCGTATTGGCGTTTGCCTCTCCATTGGAGACTTTCGGCGCCGTGAAAAGGGAGGGAGGGGTGGGGGGCCGACCTGCTGCCTGGGTAACAGCTTCTCCCCTGAATCAACCTACCCTGGCTTTGCGCCCTGGAGAGGCCACTCCAGACCGACAACCAGAGCGCAACTCCATAGTCTCCTGAGACTGATGGATGCCTACTACTACTATACACGTTATAAACAGGTTCCTGCATACTACATTGGAGAAGGGAGGGAGGGAGGAGAAGAAGGGAGGGAGGGAGTAAGGGAGGGAGTGAGAGAGGGAGTGAGAGAGGGAGTGAGAGAGGGGAGAAGGGAAGGCGAAGGAGGGAGGGAGGGAGATGGTATTCAAGGTGGTGGTGGTGGTGGTGGAGAAGAGTGACGCAGCCACGGAACAAGAAAATCGAAGACTACGACTGGGCCGGATGCTAATTCACAAGCCAATCCATTCCCACCTTTCTTGGAGTTAAAGGCGGCCTCATTATTCCTCAAATTGACACTATAATTTAAGACACGCCTCCAAATACCATCAATCAGGGAGACTGGAAGACTTACATTAACTATTCTTTGACGTGTAGAGCTTAAGAGGTTGGTACACTTGACAAGTCTTTAGGTAAACGTCTTTCACCTAATTTAAATCCTCTACGTATCACAGCGAGACAAGTTGAAATTCAGAAAGTATTCAATATGCAAACCAAAAAACCAAGATGGGTTCAGTTAAGTCCTGACTGACGCTTACTCCAGCAGCACTACGATGAACTAGTTACAATGTTCGCCAGCTGTGTTTGGCAACTTTATTGGCAAGCACTAGCTCTAGTTTACCTGTAGTCGGGATGTGAGAGTAGTCTACACTAAGCCCGGGGCCCAGACAGCCAGACAACTGGACAAGGCGGCATTTAGAGACTGTATATACAGCTGTGCTATGAATGTAATGGAACACTAAACATTCAAGACCCAACACTTATCAACCTTCCACAAGCAAGGATATTATGTTACCGTTACAGATGTAAAAGTCCTCAGAGACCGTATTACCTTAGTTCGTTTCCAGAGTTGTTCTCAAGCCCAGCCGGTGGTGGGGGGGGGGGGGGGGGGCAAGGGGCAGGTTTGACTCTTGATAATGTCATCCCGTAAGATTATGGCTGGAAGCGGCTGCAGATGGTTTACAACACATCTATTGTAAAACATCTGACCCGCCACTTCCTGTAGGAACTTGAGCTGCTTCTTAAAAACACACTTTTGTTCCGGAAATATGTTTTATACTTGGTGGATGGAGGGTGAAGACCCGTTGGCCTCTGGTGAGCATACCGTGTCTTGTGCTGTGGCACCTCTACTCTTCCCTTCACCACCACCTCGAGTAAGAGGCCACTATCAGTACCACCCATTACCACGGTATCACTATGCGGACCATCAAGTCACTCACTCTTACCATCCACAAACTACATTACCCCATACGTCAGGCTGCGAGCAGCCGCGTCCAACAACCTGGTTGACCAGTCCAGCAACGAGATGGTCTGGTCGACGGTCGCGGGATCGCTGAGCCCCGAAATCACCTCAAGGTAAGGATACCTGCTTGATGGGGTTCTGGGAGTTCGTCTACTCCCGTACTACTAGTACTCGATACTACCCCAGGTAGTATCTTCTTGTACTAAACCGTCGTAACGCAAAACCTCTTCACCACCACCAATTCCACGGCGGGCAGGAACCATTTAGTGACGAGGACGTGACCCATCCTTCCATTACGGGCTATTCATGCCCGTGCCACCTCTTGGGTGGCTTAATCTTCAATCCATCCATCCATCCTAGACCTGACACACCCCCTCCTGCCGCCCACACCTAACGGATATATCAGTGGCGGCGTGTGCTAGCTTGGCCAAGGTAAGAACTGCTTTTATAAATCAGAATAAGGAATCATTCAAGACTTAATAAATAACATGTCAAACCAATTCTGCGATATCTGCCTCGAGGTACTATATTGTCAGACACAACGAAGGCCCAGAACCGACATACGAATGACGAGTTATGACTAATGGAATTAAACCTTACGTAAATGAGGGACAGAGTATTAGGGGAGATATGATTACCACGTACATAATTATTAAAGAAATTAATAGGGCAGTCAAAACCAGATTAATTGAGATGGGGGAAGGGAACAAGGATGAAAAATGAGAACATTGAGCCACAAAATAATACAAGTGATTTATCTTCGTGTCAGTAGTGGAGAAAATGAATGCACTAACAAGAGAAGGTCAAAATGTAGATATGATAAGAGCTGAACACACTGGAGTGTGCACACCAGTTGAGTGAAGGTTGAGTGGCGGTACCAAAGGGCCGAGGCTTGTCTACCCCACAAGCATAATTAATTAAGTTCAGCAAATATTTTAGGCGAAGGTGAACCAACTAGGAATACCGAGCTTTAATATTCGCTACACTCAACAGTTCAAACCCAGCACGGTAGCTGTGCTTGAAGTAACAAAAGTAAAAAATTATGAATGTCTGGATAAGAATTTAGGTCGTACACCAATGACTGAGATCATGAGGCAACTCAGCGATAACTGCTGTATGTGCAGAGACAGACAGCCTAATTAACACCAGCACAGAAACACACTGAGGGAAGCCCCACACGCATTACCTTCTGCTACCCTTCACAACCCTAACTAATCCCCAACAACCTCTCGTCTCCCCACACCACCACCACCACTCCTCCCCAGCCCTTCACAGTCTCCACCAATCCCTAACATCTCCCGCACCACCTCCGCGATCTTCCCCTCTGTCTTAATTACAACATATGAGAGAAGCCAGAGCTGAGTAGAGCCAGGCAAGCCTTTATGATTAATACAAGACAACAGAGGGTCCACCCGCCCTCCTCCTGGTCTTACACACACCTTCACTATTCACTCCCTACCTCTCCCTCTCATCTCCCTCCCTCTCCCTCTCTCTCCCTGTCTCCCTCTCATCCCAGCAACTAGTGTTACCAAGCCAACCACTCCCTTATTCACGGTTCATTTGCAATGAATATGTAGAAAATGCCAAGTTCTCACAACTGTTCCTTTGTTGTTATTCATTGCTCATTCGCCACACGCTAATTATTGCGCACCATCAGCAGTAATAAAGCTTGGAAAGTTAGTGCGCTTAGGCCTTCACCACCACCACGGAGCGCCGGGCTCCCTGCGTGCCTGGGATAACCATGTACCCACGCCACACACACACTACACTACTCCAAGTAATCCACAATGGCCGGATTTCTACCTTTCCCTTATAATATAAAGGTGAGACATTCTGTAATTCTTTACTTTTTTTGGTTTTATCTCTGCAAATATGAAGGAAGGCTTTGCTATGTGGTTATTCTGGGCAACTTGTTGCTTGGAGCGAAGTCAAATATATCTTGTGCTAACACTGGTGGAGTAGCGAGTGATCTCCATCACGGGTGAAGAGCAGCAGTCCTTCCCCCGGAGTCTGCTCGTCTCCTCCAACTTTATGTGATCACTTGTGTCCAACACCATCACATCGACTCTCAAGTATTGCCTCCGTAAAGCAGCAGCCTTTAAACCATCTCACCTATAACAACGACGAGAAAGAAAAGGGTAATGTGGACCAATGTACGAGAAGGAAGGAGAGAAAGGAGGGAGGGTGGAGGGACAGGAGGGAGGGTGGAGGGACAGGAGGGAGGGTGGAAGGGAGGATTAAGTTAAAGAGGGGCCATGATGAGAAAGAGAGGGAGGGTGACGGAGGGTACCTTAACTTCCAATGAGGGTGGGGGAGGGGAAGAGAAGAGAACTATCAGGATGAAGCACCAAGCCATTACGACTATATAGCTTGGAAGGGGTCAAGATAAGGGTTCAGAATGGGACGGGGTAAAGGAATGTTGCCCAACCACTTGGACGGTCGGGGATTGAACGTCGACCTGCATGAAGCGAGACCGTCTTCTTGAGGTTATCTTGAAATGATTTCGGGGCTTTAGTGTCCCCGCGGCCCGGTCCTCGACCAGGCCTCCACCCCCAGGAAGCAGCCCGTGACAGCTGACTAACACCCAGGTACCTATTTACTGCTAGGTAACAGGGGCATAGGATGAAAGAAACTCTGCCCATTGTTTCTCGCCGACGCCTGGGATCGAACCCAGGACCACAGGATCACAAGTCCAGCGTGCTGTCCGCTCGGCCGACCGGCTCCCTGTGTCATACGCTACTGTGTCACTATTTGCCTCCTCAAACATTATATGTAAGGTGTGCACACTTACTTTCAGGTGCACTGCACTTTGTGTGGGAGGACGAGTGCCCGAGAGGTTGTGGTTAGGGGATAGGGGGGGGGGGAGACTTGTAAACAAACAATAAATATGAAATATGTAAAAGACTTTTAGTGTCGTTAAAATCTCATCACCCGGGGTTGGTGTGGGCGAGCCCCAAACACCACAATGGCATCCAACCCTCCACCACTAACATCCGCTCAATAAATTGTGTTTATTGTTCCAACACACAACACAAGTCTTACCACTTTATTCAAATTCTAAATATAACAATTACAATCGACAAATTTCTGGCATTACTAGTATAATGTTCTTTAACTCCTTATTAAAATTACTTAATATATATATAGAATTATACTTATTATGATATTGATGTTGCAATCCACAATATCATACGTAATATTTCATTAACATGGATCATCGGAGATTACATCCAGCGGTCGACCCCACTGACGCATTCATACATTTTTACATGCTGGTCATTCAAAATAGTAATTTTCTCAAATATAAATTAATATTATAATATATTAGCATATTGTGCATATATAGGCATAGGTTAGGTTAGGTTAGGTGTTTAGGTTCTGTTGGCGATTATTTGTATTTGTAGTATGTGTGTGACATTTATAGCGTTGTGGTTCGAACAAAATTCGTCAGTGAAGCACTTGTTCCGGAAGTTTTCGAACGAAATCAGTTTTGAGTCGTGAGTAAACAGTTTTTCATTCATAAATAGGGGGTTTGGGGGGGGGGGGGTGCATGGAATCACTTTTGGGTCTGTTTGGAGGACGGGCTGTTGTGGGGTCGACCGCTGGATGTAATTGACTGGAGTCGAGGACGGGTTGCTATAAATGCTTCACCCACGTACTTCAAATACAAATACTCGCCAACAGAACCTAAACACCTAACCTAAGCCTAACTATACATAAAATTTTAATGTATAATAATATTAATTTATATATGAGAACAAACCAATTTTTAATTCACAGTATGTTAAAATTGATCAATGCGTCTGGGGAGGACGGCCGCTGCTTTAACGAGCCTAGTGTGAGGACGGGTTGCATACACACGTGAAAAAAACGTGACCGTCACCATTGTGGGCACACAACACAAACTACCGGTAAGACCAATTTCACCCAGCAAACAACTCGTCACACAGTACCAACGCTACACCAAAAACACGTTTATCAATTATAACATAAAACCAACCCAACAGACAGGCACCTTTAAACGTTATTTAACATCCACTTATCTAAAACGAATCTGCGTCTCATCACTCAACTCCTATCTCAAAATTAATTTGACTGCAAAGCTTTTTACCCTCCCCCCCCCAGGCCCATCCAGCCCCCTCACTCAGACCTCCACAAGGACACTGCGTCACTGATCACCACAATCATCTTGAGGTTATCTTGAGATGATTTCGGGGCTTTTAGTGTCCCCGCGGCCCGGTCCTCGACCAGGCCTCCACCCCCAGGAACCAGCCCGTGACAGCTGACTAACACCCAGGTACCTATTTTTACTGCTAGGTAACAGGGGCATAGGGTGAAAGAAATTCTGCCCATTGTTTCTCGCCGGCGCCTGGGATCGAACCCGGGACCACAGGATCACAAGTCCAGTGTGCTGTCCGCTCGGCCGACCGGCTCCCGACCGGCTCATTATGGACGATGATACCGCTTGTACTGAAGAATATGCCGCTAATTGCCTGGATAACAGTAGTTACAGTGTAGTCCGACCAATGCCAACACTAATACATATAACACACACAGAGATTACACTAACGTGATGCATCAAATTAACAAATCCACATGGGCCGTGACGAGGATTCGAACCTGCGTCCGGGAGCATCCCAGACAGACAGTGATTAAGGCAGTGTCTGGGATGCTCCCGGACGCAGGTTCGAATCCTCGTCACGGCCCATGTGGATTTATTCACTAATAAATATAATTGCAAGTGCACTGAACATGCACCAGTTTTCACCAGCACAAACACACTAGAGATCAATATCAAGGTCAACGACCTTTATTCTATACCACACCATCACCAACATAACCGCTCAAATACCACCTGTAAAATGTATTGCGAAAAAAACACTTTTTACAATACAATCAAAAAGAGTAAAACCTTCACATGTACACTATATACCATTGATAAAGATAATACAGCAACTGTGATGTAGTCTGGTCAATAGGCAACAGCGCGCGTCAGGTCAATGGGAAACCCTCAAAGCTTGATGAAAATAGCGGGAAAAATACAAATCTTTTTCCCCGCATAAACAATATCAGCCAATCGGAACTCGCTCGCCTAAAATAAATAAGCTTGGGCCCATAATGGCTTCCACATTGCCATCATTTCCGGCAATATAAACTAACACACACCTGCTGGAGAACGTACAAGCTAAACCAGCACACATTACTCCCACACATTATGACTTTTTATCATAAACTTCAAATTAAAAAAACTGCTTCACACACAGCTATTGGCTGTTAACTCCTGAGGCTTAAAAAGTAGAACCTTTGAACCGAACAGAACCTTTGGCAAAGAAAATTATAACTGCAGCCTGCCGGAGCCTATGCCCTTTAGTGCCATTTTTTGATCAAAGAGTTTGGTTAAGGCCAAAGGAAGGAAGGAAGGAAGGAAGGAAGGAAGGAAGGAAGGAAGGAAGGAATTAAATATTTCAGCCTCTGGGAAGGAAGGACAAGAGGTTGAAATATTTAATTACAGAATTCCTGGATTATCCTTCAAATTTTACCCGTTATCGTAGATATTAAACAAATATTGAAATATTCCCTGGTCGATTTTGAGAACACCGTGGAGTTGTGAGTGCAGGTCGCTGTGAATAGTCATAACACAGTGAACGCTTTAAAAAGGCGAAGACAAATATTCACAGAATTACTTAAACGCTGAACGCTCTTCCGAAAAGGAAAATAAAGACCGATTCAATTAATTGAAAGTAATGAGCTAAAACTAAAAGCCTTTCACATTAAGCTCATGAGAGACTCCAAAGGGCCATTAGCGAAATTTAAATATAAAATAATACTTCTACGCAAAAGGTCCTCCGATATAAAGCCTAAGGGAGATGGAACAGTCACTGATGATGACAAATAGAGCGAAATACGGAACGTGTCAACGACTGAACGTTCAGTGAACCAGGAAACACTGAAAATTGACAACCCAAATAATATTCTGTTCGTCACATGAGCGTGAACCCGCACCTTAGATGTCACTTCCCGAACTGGATAAGTACCTCCAAAGGATACCTGATCAACCAGGCTGTGACTCATACGTCAGGCTGCGAGCAGCCGCGTCCAACAGCCTGGTTGATCAGTCCAGCAACCAGGAGGCCAAGTCAACGACCGGGCCGCGGGGACGCTAAGCCCCGGAAGCACCTCAAGGTAAGGTCCCCCACCTGACTCTCCAGCAACACCAACACACTGCTCATGCACTCCTCCCTAGACCCCACGCTGATCTATTAGTCAAAAAATACTAATTAAATATAAAACCAGAAAAAATAAATTGGTGCAATTAATACTTACAGTATTTATTTATGGCCAGTGTAGAAGATATACTCGCAACTAAATCCTGAGTTTGGCTACACTGAGAGATTTAGTGCCAATGTAGGTAGGAATTGTGGAGAGCATTACAGTCAATACTTAAAACTATATTTAGTAGCATCCTCCTCTACTGCGCGCGTTTGCATATAATATTTTTATAATTATTTTTCATATTAATGCAAACTTAAATACCACAGTGGGTGTTAATTATTATATTAACGAGGAGGCGGCGGTGGCGGCTGTTGATATAATAATTAAACCACCCCTAGACGCAAGCCATTTTTAAGTGAGGGCTGAGGGGGCTAATCCAGCATTAATCATTTTTAACGGAGGTGAACGTCCTGACCATTTTTGAGTAACAATTCTGGAAGTACCACCCGCCGCAACAGCCCATCTGGCTATCCATCCATATATCCAAACATCCATCTATCCACCTATCCGTGTACTCGTCTATCCATCTATCTACTGTCTGTCTGCCCCCCTCCCCTCTTCTGTCTACCCCCATCTGTGTGTGAATTTAAAGAGCCCGAGGATTTGAAACACCACTTCTATATATAGAGGAATTACCAACGCACGCCTTAGTGTTCCAAAGAACTTAATAAACATATTTGGTCAGCCATGGCGTCTACGTAGTGTGCTCCGACTTGGCGTCCCCCGGCGGCCCAGTCCTCCTTTTTGTTCTTGGCTCCCCACCTCCCACCTCCAGGAAGCAGCCCGTAGCAGCTGTCTAACTCTCAGATACCTATTTACTGCTAGGTAACAGGGGCATCACGGTGAAAGACACACACTGCCCATTTGTTTCCGACTTCACTGGGGATCGAACCCGGAACCTCAGGACTACGAATCCGAAGCGCTGTCCACTCAGCTGTCAGGTCCCCGGCCTGACCAGAGAGAAGAGGCCGTAGGCACCTGACAATTATAAGAATCAACGATCGCATATATCCCAGCCGGACCAACCGGGCTGTGGTGGATATGTGGGCCTGCGGGCCGCTCCAAGCAACAGCCTGGTGGACCAAACTCTCACAAGTCAAGCCTGGCCTCGGGCCGGGCTTAGCGAGTAGAAGAACTCCCAGAACCCCATCAACCAGGTATCCCATCTATAACCACACATTACAGCCAAGGAGTGCACAAAATCCTAGGTGCCATTGACACATCCTTGTTGAGTGGTGTTGCAGGAACCTGGTTAATTAGTCCATTACGGAGTGAAATGAGAACGCGGACTTTTTTTTTCCAGAGCACGGACTTCTCTCGGGAAAATGATAGACCAGAATTTAGTTCCACAGGCACACTAAATTCACATGGATATTCTACAGCACCACATCCTCTCCTAATCCTACGCTACAGCACCACATCCTCTCCTAATCCTACGCTACAGCACCACATCCTCTCCTAATCCTACGCTACAGCACCACATCCTCCCCTAATCCTACGCTACAGCACCACATCCTCCCCTAATCCTACGCTACAGCACCACATCCTGGGCACACTTACGTTGCCAAGACATCTTCCGGCTGAAGCCTGGGTGTCGCCGACACTCACCTGGAAACAAATAAACAATTATTTAAGTTTCTCTCTCAATGTTCGGTAATACGTTTATTGTTTGTGATGTGTGTCTATGTATGTATTAACACGATGTACTGAACGGGGTGAGAATAGCTTGAGCTACCTCATCCCTTTGTGTGTATTTTACCTCAATAAACTTATTTCAATTTCAATTATTTAAGATATCCTAATATTTGCATCAGAGCGTTCCTAACGCGTCGTGAGCCAAAGAGGCGCAAAAGGTCACTCCTACGGTACAAACATCGCTTAAAACATCAATCAACTGCCCAACGATGTTACTGAAAAACTACAAATACAAGCTAAAAATTCCTACAACTGCTTAATAGAAACCTCTAGATATCTAGACTTCAAAACAGAGGCACACTGTGGTCGTGGTCATAGTCCCAAGAGCCTGGGTTCGATTCCCGGTCGATGCAGAAGCAAACAGAAAGAGTTCCTTCACCCGATGCCTCTGTTCACCTACCAGCAAATTGGTACCTGGAAGTTAGACAGATGCCAAGGTCTGCATCTTGGGGGAAATCAATGAATGAATGGGGGGAGGAAGAAAAAAGAGAAAGAGAGAAAGAAAGAAAGAAAAAGAAAGAGAAAGAAAAAGAAAGAGAAAGAAAAAGAAAGAGAAAGAAAGAGAAAGAGCGAGAGAGAAGAGAGCGCGCGCGAGCAAACCTTAAATCTGACGAAAATCAGGTGTTTCAATGGCTCACAGAAACTATTATATTTAACAAATAGTTTTAGCTCCTTCGCTATGTTAAAAACAAAAATATAAAAACGGAAACCACCTACCAAATGCAGTCGAATCATATTATATAACGAAAAAAATGTAAAAGACCTCTGGTAATCATGCGGGGAAGACTTTACCTTTAAAGAATACAATAACGTAGCTTTCTCGCCTGCACGAAAAATGACAGGTAGTGTAACAAGAACCGTCCAAACAAGGGATGCCATTCCAATGATGACACTTTTATGACCTGCTTGATACCTGCTTGATGGGGTTCTGGGAGTTGTTCTACTCCCCAAGCCCGGCCCGACCCGGGCTTGGAAAAGCCAGACTTGACTTGTGAGTGTTTGTTAATTCATTATTAAGCAAACAATGAAATGTGCTTAAAGCAGAAGTCATAGAAGCTATTTAGAGCTAGAAATATTCAGGAAAGTACCTGCCAACCATCTCCAACATCTAAAAAATAGATTTTTGCTAAGTATTTTGCAGTGCATTTCATTTTGGTCTTCGGTATTGGAGATACACAATAATCTATGACATGAAAAGAATGTACCAACTGGCACTAGTGGTCTCGATTTAAATATTGTTGCACAATAACAGCCCTGTTCAAAGCTGGATAAATTGGTGACCTGGAGAGCGTGCAAAGATCATTTACTGTTAGAATCAACCCAATAAAGCATCTAAATTATTGATACATATTAAAATGCTTAAATCTGTATTCTCTGGAGCGCAGGAAGAAGAGATAAATAATAATTTACACTTTGAAAGTATTAACTTCACAGGAGACCAGAAGGCATGGCAGAATGTGCAGAATGCCCCCGTTGAAAAGCAGAGGTGTAACAGGTACTCTGAGAGAACTATCAACGTCAAAGGCCTTAAGATTGTTCAACACGCTCCTGCTACTCGTAAGCGGCGCAACTATAGGCCTCTTACGGTATTCAAAAGGGAACTCGACAAACACCTTCAAATGATATCTGATCAACCAGGCTACGCTCCATACGTCTGGCTGTTAGCAGCCGCGTCCAACAACCTGGCTGACCAGACGACCAACTAGGAGGCCTGGTCAGAGACCGGGGCTGCGGGGACATTGGTCCTCTGAATTATCGCAAGGTATGGTAACGCTCACACAACGCACGCACGTACACGCACGCGCAAGCACACATGCACACACACACATTTATCAGAGGCCTGATAGCTGAGAGGAGCGCTCTGGACTCTTAATCCTAGGGTCAGGGTTCGATCCCCGGTGATGGCAGAAACAAATGGGCAGAGTTTCTTCCACCCTGATGCCCCTGCTACCTTGCAGTAAATAGGTACCTGGGAGTTAGACAGCTGTTACGGGCTGCTTCCTGGGGGGGTAGAAAATAATTAGTAGTTAGTAACAGATGATTAATTAACAGTTGAGGCGGGCCGAAAAAGCAGAGCTCACCCCCCCTCTGCAAGCACAACTAGGTGAATACACCCCCCCCCCCCAAAGAGCCAGAGCTCAATCCCCGCAAGCACAACTAGGTGAGTACAGGTGGAAACTGAGTACCCAAATGAGCCACAGCGTCGTTAGAAAGAAGTTTCAACGTCACAGTAACAGATGCAATGTAGTGATGTGGTGGAGGCAGACTCCATACATAATTTCAGATGTAGATTTGATAGAGCATAATTGGCTCCAGAACACCACTCCAGTACACCAGTTGACTGACAGTTGAGAGGCGGGACCAAAAGCCAGAGCTCAACCCGTGCAAGCACAACTAGGCGAGTAGAGGCACCCGCCGACAAAACACTTGGGGCAGGATAATTGGGCGTGTTGGAGCGTGCATGATGGACACGACAACACCACCTCCCATAATCACACTCAAAGCTTCACACAACTTGTGATGATAACCGACACTATTGACTTCTTTGCCGATAATTTATCCAGCAATTAATGTTCGTTCTAATTAATGATCAGTAGCAAGTTGCCCGACAAAAGGTTAGAGGAGAATACACAACTTCCATAATTACTCCAGACGAACTCTCGCTTATTAAAATTGACCAATAAGTTTATGTTGATCTAGGTTTACCTGGTTGATACCTGCTTGATGGGGTTCTGGGAGTTCTTCTACTCCCCAAGCCCGGCCCGAGGCCAGGCTTGACTTGTGAGAGTTTGGTCCACCAGGCTGTTGCTTGGAGCGGCCCGCAGGCCCACATACCCACCACAGCCCGGTTGGTCCGACACTCCTTGGAGGAATAAATCTAGTTTCATCTTGAAGATGTCCACGGTTGTTCCGGCAATGTTTCTTATGCTTGCTGGGAGGACGTTGAACAACCGCGGACCTCTGATGTTTATACTGTTTAGTGATCTATCCAGAGGGCAGCAGGTGGTGGTGATGGATACTGCTGTATCCACCACCACCTGAACCCACTCCGAGCATAACACCAAGTGCGTTCTGGGAGTTGTTCTACTCCCTAAGCCCGGCCTGGGGTGTGTGTAACCAGGAATGACTTGGTCCAACATGTTATTGTTTGACGCGGCCCGCACGCCCACATATACACTACAACCCAGTTGGTCCGGTACTCTGGGAAATTTTTGTCATTAAGGAGAGTCCACATTTGTTCCAATAATATTTCTTAGACTTGCTGGCAGGATTCTGAAGGGTATTGTGTCTATGGGACATCAACTCTTCACTGCTCTATCCTTCATTTCCTACTACTTCCATCGCTCCAGTACAATTAGATGTGTACACGAACGAACGAATAAATATACCCTCCAAACATCATTTACAATTCTGTAATGTTGAAACACAAATATCATTACAATCAATTCTCTCCAACGCCGAAGTTTGTGTCAATCAGCTAAATCAGGTTAATTTTAGTGACATTTTCGCTGGCCTGAAACATTTTTTACCCCATGATTGACATTTATGGTGCATTTTACTGGGCATAAATCTGGTGAGTGTTGCGTGGCATATATGAACGTGAATGGCAGCCTTCTCCCGGCCGTAACCGGGCCCGCAAGCCATCAGTGCCATGGTTCCTACAACTTTTAATGCCTCCCGTATTGGTCAGTGGGAAATCGGGAGAACGGGCTTGGCAATGCAGTCCGGTCTTCCTGCACGAGAAACTAGCGAGTCCCACACGACCACGCCTCTCCAGGGCCTTTACAGCTAGCGAGGCGTTGGAGCACGTAGCCTGTCTAATTTACAATGTATTCTGGCTAGTAACCTGCCACAGACGACTTGAATACGATGGAGTAGTTGTAAGATATTATGGTTCCTAGCTGGGTTACGGTGTAACCCAATCTGCACGTGGCAGTATTTACCTGAGGATAGTCCTACGTATAGTCTTACGTCTGCTGTACTCCATACAACCTCACGACATAATGTAATAATCTCCGTTGAGGTCTGATAAACACCTTTTATGCCCTCTGTATTTTTTTGCGCTACCGCTAACAGGATGAGTATAAGGTGCACATTAAACTAGCAGCGTCTCGGCAACAATTGACCTCACGATCAGCCCATGCCATATCCTGTACTATGAGTCCCAACGCCAATCGAGCACTTACATTCTCCCATCCGAAAATAGGTAACTAGATCAGGTGTACTTTTGTTTAAACTTCCATAAAATTAACTAAAATGCTCCTGACCAAAACCTCATGCTCGCAAAGTTCGCCGTCAACACTTGGATGAAACATAGAACTTATAGTACGAGGTTGGGTCCCTTAACTTGTTATATCTTGCGAGGTGTTCAGTGTGACTTATATACTAACCTCTGACCAGCCTCGCTAAAAAAATAGTGAATGTTAGCCTTGGACGTAAATAAATCAAAGCTCTACAAGCAATATTTCAGAGTGCTGGTATTGATCAGGGATACACAGCCAGCCTCTGTATGTTCCTTCGTAAAACATTCCTTCTACCATTATAGCGACTGGGGCGCGCGCACGTTCTATTCTGGAACGAAGACAGAATAGAATTGGCTGTGGATACGAGCTAACATATTGGAACACCTGCTTTAAGTATTTTCTTATAAACCAACAGTTAATTGTCTGAAATATGAAGATTTCTGCTCAAAATACTTCTGTTGCATGTGGGGTGTAAAAATCAACCAGACACGAGGACATGTTATTGTTGTGTCTTCAAGAGGAATATGCCGATGCCAGGGAAGTATCCCCAGGCATCAGAGGATAAGTTTAACACACCTAGGAATGTTGTTGTTGTTATAGATTCAGCTACTCGGAACAGATTCCAAGTAGCACGGACTATGGTGAGCCCGTAACTTTTACCTGGCACAGGAGCGGGGCAAATAGCACGGGCTATGGTGAGCCCGTAGTGGACTTACCTGACACAGGGGCGGTGCCGTCTGTGACACCTAGGAACATTAAGATATCCTTTATGGTATACAATCCCTCCACTTTCTCCTTGTGTTAAGGGGTAATGTCTTTTATAATAAGCCTCCCCTCCCCGGAGCTAATGTCCCAGCCACAGTAGGGAGCTTCCTGACAATAATACAGCTAAGTTGAAAATTGTAATTAAAATTCGGGTGGGGGTTGTGGCGAGGTGTAGGTGTGTAGGGCTTGAGAGTAACAGCGTAAGGGAGCACCTCACCTCTAATAATGCCAGTGTGTGCACGAGCCAACAGTATTACCGTAACTTCAGCCACAGCAAACATGTCCTGTCATATTACAACCAGGAAATGCACAACTTTATCAGCCCTACGACCAACTAACGGGGAGAGCGAGAGCCCCCGTGGTGCAGGTGGAGCAGTGTGGCACAGTGTGGCAGCAGCAGCTCAACACTAACACACATAAGGACACCAGCCTAACACAAGCAACACAGGTATAAACACGTGACGATGACAACAGCACCAATACCCCGTGGCATACACTGATGGTGGTGATGTAGATGTGGCACATGAGTGTCAGTTTATCTGCTTGCCTGGGCACCTGCCCGCATGCGGATGTGCCTTGAGGACCAGGCGGCAGCGGCGGCGGCTGGTGCTGCCGCAGTTTACCCACCCATGACATGAAACAGTAAGGATGAGATCAGACTGCTAAACTTTGAGAACAGCGGGAGGGTGGTGGAGAACTAGGCTTTAACCAAGTGTCTGCCCCTGCCGAAAGTCGCCCGCCCGCACCGCTGGTCCACCAGTCCCAGATAATCGTAGAAAACTTTTTCTCTCCCGGATCAATAATCTCGGCCGCTCAGGATGACGGATAATTGAAAGACTGAGCAGGTGGAGAGGGAGGGAGAGGGAGGGAGAGGGAGGGAGAGACGGAGAGGGAGGGACGGAGAGGGAGGGAGAGGGAGGGAGGGAGAGGGAGGGAGAGGGAGGGAGAGACGGAGAGGGAGGGACGGAGAGGGAGGGAGAGGGAGGGAGGGAGAGGGAGGGAGAGGGAGGGAGAGACGGAGAGGGAGGGACGGAGAGGGAGGGAGGGAGAGGGAGGGAGGGAGAGGGAGGGAGAGGGAGGGAGGGAGAGGGAGGGAGGGAGAGGGAGGGAGAGGGAGGGAGGGAGAGGCAGGGAGAGGGAGGGAGAGGGAGGGAGAGGGAGGGAGGGAGAGGGAGGGAGAGGGAGGGAGAGGGAGAGGGAGGGGGGGAGGGAGAGGGAGGGAGAGGGAGGGAGAGGGAGAGGGAGGGGGGGAGGGAGAGGGAGGGAGAGAGAGGGAGGGACGGAGAGGGAGGGACGGAGAGGGAGGGAGGGAGAGGGAGGGAGGGAGGGAGAGGGAGGGAGAGGGAGGGAGGGAGAGGGAGGGAGGGAGAGGCAGGGAGAGGGAGGGAGAGGGAGGGAGAGGGAGGGAGAGGGAGGGAGGGAGAGGGAGGGAGAGGGAGGGAGGGAGGGAGAGGGAGGGAGAGGGAGGGAGAGGGAGGGAGGGAGAGGGAGGGAGGGAGGGAGGGAGAGGGAGGGAGGGAGGGAGGGAGGGAGAGGGAGGGAGGGAGAGGCAGGGAGAGGGAGGTGGTTGGAGAATAATAGACCATTAGGCGTCACGACTCAACAAAGGCATTACTTCCCTCGTGAGAACAAAACCTTAAGAACTGCTCTTTATACACAAGAAATATTTTGCCTACACACTCCTTAACGAATCATTAAATATTTTTGGCACACTACAAAAAATTATTGTACTTGGTTGGCCTTCCTTGGCAAGAGGAATCTTGTCAATCTTGTCCAGTCACCGAACCAGCTTAGTGACTGAACAAGACACCTGGCCACCCATAACCAGCCACTCCACGCTAACACTCATGTCACTCAGAGAACAAGAAGATAAAAATAAAAGATTAGAATGCCGATGAATAACAATGACCATAATAGTAACATTAGCTTTATACTGCCGTTAATATAACTACAGCCGTATAATTTAATGGAGCACAAGATGGTCGACGCCCGGGTGAGAAATAAATGTAATAGACATGGTAGAGGAAAATAGATGGGGAGTCAGAACACAAGACAATCGGTTTGATAGGCAGGGTCCAAGAGCTAAGACGGTATTAGAAAACTGTCTCTGATGGATAAACACAACCATTTTTAACGGTTAATAAAAAGTCTAATAAACCAACCAAGTATATAACTAATTACTAACGTGTTTCAATATTATGCAATCTAAACAATTTCGAGGAATTTGTGAAACATTCGCGCATCATCCCGGACGCAATTTTCACTGTTTTACAGATAGGTTAAAAGGTATAAGAAATATTCAAATGAAATGTTTTGTTTGAGCGAACAGTCTTCCCCCACCCCAGCCCAAGCCAACCTGTTTACCAGGACGCCTGTTAGCTCGTTCACCTTCATATCCTGGAGTTGGCCTGACTGCAAGCGTACCTGTTAAGTGTGTTACGCCAACTTACCTGCCTGCTCTCTCGATTGCACTCGCTCCATTCACCCTTCTTCCAACACCCTGGGGCCAGATTCATGAAAGCACTTATGAACGTGTGCATCTTTCATCAATCTATGACGGCTTTGGTTATATTTATTAAACAGTTTACAAGCATAATAACTTCCCATTCAACTGTTATTATTGTTATAAACAGCCTCCTGGTGCTTCGGAGCTCATTAACTGTTCAATAATGGGAAACAAAGCCGCCAAAGATTGAGAAAAGATGTGCAGGTTCTTAAGTGCTTGCGTAAGTGCTTTCGTGAATCTGGCCCCTGGTTATCTTGAGGTTATCTTGAGATGATTTCGGGGCTTCTTTTTTTTTTAGTGTCCCCGCGTCCCGGTCCTCGACCAGGCCTCCAACCCCAGGAAGCAGCCCGTGACAGCTGACTAACTCCCAGGTACCTATTTACTGCTAGGTAACAGAGTGAAAGAAACTTTGCCCATTTGTTTCTGCCTCGTGCGGGAATCGAACCCGCGCCACAGAATTACGAGTCCTGCGCGCTATCCACCAGGCTACGAGGCCCTGGACGCTACATTCAGCGTGCCGGCCACCACATCTACAAACGTGTCTGGCCACACACTACCCGGAATTATATACAACACTACCGAATATGAGAATTACAAGCGTGAAACCCATTCCTCACTTACATATGATTACAAAAATAAAATGAACTATAATGGCTTGTACTATGCATCTTATTTATGTTTCACCTTAGCTTGAAACAATCCAGCAGTCTCACTTCTATTGTTACCCGGTAACTTCATCCATAAATCAACTACCCTGTTCAAAAACGTATTTACCCAAGACTTTCCTGAGTAAAATTATCCAATTTATATACATTGTTTCGTGTTCTATTTTATGTTGATGTATTTTAAGTCATAAGGTATATCCCTTTTTGTTATGCCATTTCATCTATTTGTATACTACATTAATGTCACCCTTTAAGTCTCGCAGTTGTACAGAATGTAAGTTAAGTCTCTGGTTGATACCTGGTTGATGGGGCTCTGGGAGTTCTTCTACTCCCCAAGCCCGGCCCGAGGCCAGGCTTGACTTGTGAGAGTTTGGTCCACCAGGCTGTTGCTTGGAGCGGCCCGCAGGCCCACATACCCACCACAGCCCGGTTGGTCCGGCACTCCTTGCAGGAATAAATCTCCATTACTAATAGTTATAATTCACTTCTCTGCTGCACCACGAAGGAGAACAACATTACCTCGTCTGTTACCACCACCGTTCTGCATTCGTTCTATACTCTTATTATTGTAGCCATTTCAATCCGGTTGAAAATCTTTTATATTTTGTATATACTGTATATTATTTAGTAAAAATCATATAGCCTCGTCACTACTTTGTCAACAAGTTATTACACAATGCGTCCCACCACCTGCATACCTTGAACATACCTGGAGAAGGTTTCGAGAGGAGTTCTATTCCCCGAGCCAATAATATACCTATACCTATAATAGGTTAAGTAATAATTGTCATTACGAAGCAATAAGATGCTTATCTTAACATACTAAGAAGGTTAGGAAAGGTTGGTGTTTTCTATGAAGCTTTTCAAGGTAAACTAAAATATTCACAATAAATTAGTATGTCACATATGCACGTATTTAGTAAGTCAATATTGACTATACGAAAGTGTGAGAACGGGTTGACACATAAGGGGCATAACTGGCCGACCCTTCACAGTGTTCAAGAGAGAACTCGATAAGCACCTCCAAAGGATACCTGATCAACCAGGCTGTGATTCATACGTCAGGCTGCGAGCAGCCGCGTCCAACAGCCTGGTTGACCAGTCCAGCAACCAGGAGGCCTGGTCGACGACCGGGCCGCAGGGGCGCTAAGCCCCGGAAACACCTCAAGGTAACCTGAAGGTAAGGGAACACACCGTCAACAATTCCTTGGGCAACCAAGCTAAAAATAACACGTTTGTTCATGATGTGTTGAATGACAATACCTTGTTGCAGTGTGGAGGCCACTGACGTCACCAGCCACCGCTCCTACACCACTGGCTACACTCATGTTCCCCAGAATTGGCAACACACTCCTCCCGTGTCTGGTGGGGTGAGCTCTACGGTCCAACACGTGGCTAACCAACACCTCCAGAACGGACCCATGTGGCAACCCGTTCTCCCACTTTATTATAGTCAATATTGACTTATTAAATACGTGCGTATGTGACATACTAATTTATTGTGAATATTTTAGTTTACCTTGAAAAGCTTCATAGAAAACACCGACCTTACCTTCTTAGTATGCTGAGATAAGCCTCTTATTGCTTCGTAATTTCAATTATTACTTAACCTATACCTATAATAGGTTAAGTAATAATTGTAGATGCATATGCATGCATATAAGATGCATATCTTAACATACTAAGAAGGTTAGGTAAGGTCGGTGTTTTCTATGAAGCTTTTCAAGGTAAACTAAAATATTCACAATAAATTAGTATGTCACATATGCACGTATTTAGTAAGTCAATATTGACTATAATAAAGTGCGAGAACGGGTTGCATGTGGTGTGACATCTCGCACGTTTCTGGTTAATATTCTTTTCGACCTTTGACAATATACCAACATTCAGGAATGGCCGCTGGTGAATTTTATTAAGATGTAAACCTTCCAAATGTGGACAGGTAACCACCACCACATTAGACCTGGAGGTTATCTTGGTTATCTTTAGATGATTTCGGGGCTTTTAGTATCCCCGCGGCCCGGTCCTCGACCAGGCCTCCACCCCCAGGAAGCAGCCCGTGACAGCTGACTAACACCCAGGTACCTAATTTACTGCTAGGTAACAGGGGCATAGGATGAAAGAAACTCTGCCCATTGTTTCTCGCCGGCGCCTGGGATCGAACCCAGGACCACATGATCACAAGTCCCGCGTGCTGTCCGCTCGGCCGACCGGCTCCCTGTGACCGAGGCATGGCAGTACGGGCACAATACCCCCGTTAAAAGGCCGAGACGCAACAGACACGCTGAGAGAGAACTCTTAACATCAAAGCCCAAGATTTTTCAACACTCCTCCTACACATACTGAGTATGTATATAATTTCCTCCTGAAATTATAGTACAGTACTTTTTGCAACTATGTGCTTGATTGTACAAATATGTAGCCCCAGTAAGCCACTTTTTGAACTTGTTTTTTATATAGTCCGGAAAAAAAACAAGGTAAAAACAAAACAAATAGTCCTAGGCCTAGAATAGCATATATATGTATTATATGTGGGCCACAATTTAATATATTTAAGCAATTCTCGTCCCCTCCCCCAGAGCACGCCCTCCTCGCCCCCCCCCCGGCCACAGCACGCCCTCCTTGCCCCCCTCCCCCCGCCAGAGCACGCCCTCCTTGCCCCCCTCCCCCGGCCTCAGCACGCTCCCCGCTCCCCCCTCCCCCCGCCAGAGCACGCCCTCCTCGCCCCCTCCCCCGGCCACAGCACACCCCCCCCCCCCCACCCTGGCACAGTGCCGAGACCTTGCAGGAGTGTGCAGCGTGGTGAGGCAACAATGGAGGAGGGCGCGCGAGGAGAGGACCCATTATTACCAAAGCTACCAGAAGCAACAAGGGCCGCCCGCCCACCCGCCTCCTGGTGCCCACCCTTACACATCACCAGGTCATCTCTACGCCCCTCCACCACCACCCTCACTTTCATGTCACCTCCTCTCCATCCTCCTCCACCCTTATGGCCTACACACACACACACACACACACACACACACACACACACACACACACACATACACACACACACACACACATACACACACACACACACACACACACACACACACACACAGGGTGAAAGTGATGTGGTGGAGGCTGACTCCATACACAGTTTCAAGTGTAGATATGATGGAGCCCAATAGGCTCAGGAATCTGTACACCTGTTGATTGACGGTTGAGAGGCGGGACCAAAGAGCCAGAGCTCAAACCCCGCAAACACAACTAGGTGAGTACACACACACGTACGTCTCATTTCCAGTTTTCAACACAAAAATGAATAATTACATTTTACTAAAATTACCATTAACGTTAAGCCTATCACTATTTCATTGCCGGTATAAGCACGACTATTATTAAACGCTATGAGGAAGATTTTAATGAAACTTAAAACTTCGTTTAGTGTATTACTTCCAACAGCAAAATGTAAAATAAAAATATATTACTAAAATACACAGAAAGCAAATATAGCCATTACCATCCATCCTTAATTACATTCTGCGGTAGAGGTACGCTGACCAATCCTTTTTTAGGGGGATTTTGATGGAAAAGTTCCCCAAATACAGCAAACCTTCATTTCACGGTTCGTTTGCTCATATAAACATCGCCACTCGACTGATTGACTATCTCTTCCAATTAAAAAACATTGCTTGTTCCGCACTGGGCACAGTTGTTGGTTATTGCAGGTGGTTGTACCTTTGGTACGGTGCACCGTACACTATACACACACGGGCAAGGCAGCACCATACACCCGCGGGCAAGACTGCACCACACACTACACACACACGGGCAAGGCTGCACCATATACTACACACACACGGGCAAGGCTGCACCATACACTATACACCCACGGGCAAGGCTGCACCATACACTATACACCCACGGGCAAGGTTGCACCATACACTATACACCCACGGGCAAGGCTGCACCATACACAGAACAAGGAACGTTTTAGCCAATGAAATGCATCACACGAAGATCTGGAAAGTAAATCTCCAGGGTGGCCCATCGTAAACCTTAACACGTTCATGTGGACATGAACATGTGTACGGAACGTGTGAACAGTCAACATGAACCTGAACCGTGACTCGCTCCTATCCACCGTGCCCGACATAATCTTCCAAGTACATATTGGCTGAGGAGAGCGTACCGACTCGTCCAGTTACGCACTACAAAACTTCCACCTCCACTCTCCTAACAAAAATGAAAAAAGTTGGGATTGTGACACTTTTGCCGGATGGAACACAAATTATACATGAATCATATTTACAATACTTTTTGTAACATTACCATGTATGCACAACAGGAAAAGATCTTTGCTTTATTATTATTAATTAAAGGGCACTTGTGTAAACAAATGCTAACAAGAAATAGGAAAGATAAAGAAGGGGAGTGGAAAAAAAAAGAGAGCGAGAGAAAAGAATAAAACCCTAACAGCCTTGGAAACTAACGCCCCGTTACCGGCACCAACGCAGATCTCAATATAACGACCCTCGCAGCCCGCGAAAACGTTAACAGCAAAAAACGCCGGAGGCTTGGCGAACTACCAGCCATTGTGTTGTCAGTCGGCCATCCGGGATTATCCGTATCGACATGCTGACTGAAGGCATTGTGGTTGAAGCTTCAATCCCCCCCCCCTCCCTCCCCTGAAACCCCAACCTCCCCCCACCCACTTGCCCTAGTTCAGGCAACACCCTTCACCAATACCGCCAGGAATCACCTGGCGCGCACACTTCCATAAGCGGCCGTACGCTCCATACCCCTCACTGCCGGAGCCAAGAGCGACGTTCATGTAATATTCTGCGTGCGGAGCGGTGATGTGAAAATCATTCATCAAAAAGTGAGAGGAAGGAAAACCGAAGACGATACTGAGATAAAGTGACGGGAAAAGCATGTAGTGTTACACACAGAGATCACACTAACGTGATGCATCAAATGAACAAATCCACAAGGGCCGTGACGAGGATTCGAACCTGCGTCCGGGAGCATCCCAGACACTGCCTTAATCGACTGAGCTACGACAGGGTAAAAAGAGTTGAAACCGAAGTTCTACTGAACTTATTGGATCCCGCAGTTTGTGCCTCGGAGAGGCTACGGGATTCAGTAAGTTCAGTAGAACTTCGGTTTCAACTCTTTTTACCCTGTCGTAGCTCAGTCGATTAAGGCAGTGTCTGGGATGCTCCCGGACGCAAATTCGAATTCTCGTCACGGCCCTTGTGGATTTGTTCAGGTAGAGAGTCTATATAATAGGAATGGATTGCCACAATGATCAGTTCTGTTATTCACTTCAGTGTTTACATTTTCGCTGGAGGGGATGTGAACGTTCAGATGGAGTGGAGGGAAGAATGTGGCTGAGACGCTCTGTAATACCCCCTCCCCCCCACCCTCCAGTCCTCATCTTCACACCAACACTATTTCCATCTTCCTTGTAATCCCCACCCACTCTCCTCCTCCGTTCCATCACTCGTATTATAATATTAAAAATATAATAAAAGTAACATACTATAATATTATATAATATATATTATTATATATACGACGTAATTATAGAAGTGCTAAAACTGCATAAAGCTGTGAGGGGTATTAAAAAACATTACAAATATAAGAGGATTGTTAAATTAATTTTAAAACTGACTTCTACGTGACTATATATGAATCAATTTCATCAATCTTTCTTTTATATATAAATAATTTAAGCTTCTAGTTAATACGATTTGCCATTCTGAAGACCGCGCACGAAAACTTAAAAAAAAATATGGCGGACACAGGTATAGGAGCTATGGTTTAGCTGTGGCTGATGGCGAGAAATGGTCTCTCGCAGGCCGGGAGGTGTATTTCAAACTGGTGAAGACATAGACACCGGTGCTGCGGCCTGTGTAATGCCGCCACACAACAGTACTAATATGTACGTAAGTATTATGTACATATTAGTACATTGAAGTACACTAATATGTACACTGAAGTATTAACAAAAACCATGTCTCAAATTTCGCGTGCATGGTGAATGTTACGCACCAACGACCACTATTTAATGTTGCCTACACAGCAGCACCACTCCCCTCCCTCTCTCCTTCCGCCAACTTACAGTTTATGAAACCAAATTGTAAAATATGAATGCCATTATTTTTTGTTTTTCCTGACCCGGTGTTCCTGTTTCTCGTGTCCCCCCCCCCTCCTCCACCCCCACACACCTCCCTGGCTCCCTCCCTCCACTCCTCTCATGGTGCTCATGTGCAGTTCAACAAGAGCCATCCAGCAAGACTGACCGAGACAAAAACGGACCACAATTTTCCTGTGGAAGCAATAACAGCAGTATGAGGCCACGACCAAAGTCCTCAGCCAATCGTGGGTAAAAACTGGGGGCCACGATAAAGCTGTCCTCGCACCACACCTGCCCAACGCTCTCCTTACGCTCCTACGTCATCTCGCACACCTAATACCCTTCTTCCACCACTATACCCACATCTGCCATAAACCTACACTTCTCAACACACTGAAATGATTTGTAACAATACACGTGTACACTAAACACCAATTATATATATGCGCACACACACCTACAAGTACACCACCACCATCACCAAGGAGCCACAATCACACCGCCGCCACCACCACTACCAGGGAGCCACAAGCACACCGCCGCCACCTACACTACCAGGGAGCCACAAGCACACTGCCACTACCACTACCAGGGAGCCACAAGCACACTACCACTACCAGGGAGCCACAAGCACACCGCCGCCACCGCCACCACCACCACCAGGGAGCCACAAGCACACCACCACCATCACCAGGGAGCCACAAGCACACCACCACTACCAGGGAGCCACAAGCACACCACCACTACCAGGGAGCCACAAGCACACCGCCACCACCTACACTACCAGGGAGCCACTGTAATGATCTGAGCCCCAGATCATTACAACTCCCCCTCCTCGGAAATTAAGAAATTTGTGTGTAAAGCAAGTTACACACACTTTTCTTATCCAGAAATCCTGCCCTACCCTAACCATTAACTCCAAAAACAACATTTTTAACCCAACACTATTTTAAACCAATGCCTCAAAACAAAAGAAATTATCTAATCCTAACTAATTCCATACAATACTCCAACAACAATAACGGCACACCCAAAAGGTGTGCCCCAGCATGTATTTATACCTATCAACACAACAGTAATAATACATGAAACATAAGGACAGAGACCGTCCTTATAATCCTGACTGTCCAACTTGGATGCAGCCCCGTACCCTTCCAACTACCTGGAAGACAAAACATCCTATACCTGTCTTGATATAGTAACAAATAACTGGAGAAATCCCAACCTAACAATTACTAACTAGCTAAAATCAGCTGATAGCCTTCAGCTATCCCAGTATTCCACCCGGAATAAAGATCAAACACATCACACAAAACATTAAATAAAAAAAATCAATGTCATTAAAAAAATTAACAAAATTATAAAATTATATCAACATAGAAGAACACTACCTCTCAGGGACCTAGTGTTCCACTCCACACCTGTGGCAACTGTCCACCACAGCGCATCCCAATCTTAAAATCTAAAGAAAAGACACAGAAATATTTTTATTATTAAAAAAAATTCAATGTCCACAGACATGTCCCTTAACCAACAACAACACTCTGGATATAAGTTCCTCAAACTCCTAATATCCCAGAGTTCATATTCAAGTCCACAACAACAGCGGGTGAACACATTTGTCAGACTGTGTACCACACCCTTATTGTTCAGTAAACCACAAAAAAAAAATTAAAAAAAATATATATATAACTATCAGTATCTAGGATCTAGAAAAAGCTAGATAAAGTTCCCCACTGATCAACGTTTCTAGAGACCCTACTAGATGGTTCTCAAACCAGTTTACTCATACAACTTATCTAGAGACAGGGTCATTTTCTAATGTTCACTTTCTAGATTTTTTTTCTCTATTTCACTAGTTCTAGTTTTCAACATTTAATACTGTTCCAGAGAACTTTCCGAAGGTGTATAGGTGCTTACTATCAGATGGAAAATTAAAAGTTGAACTGTTCCGAGTTACCACAGTTTACTATATGAATAGCCTTCATTTGTATATGAAACTTTTCTATAAATATTTTCTCTCGTTCGTTCCTGTTGACATTTCGTTGCTGTAGATTCCGGCGACTACCTCATGTTGCTTGAAGATCCTGGTCGTCTGGAAGTTCCATTTCCGGCCTCGGCCAACTACGGACAGTACAGGGGGTCTCGTACTACCCGCACCTGACTTGAGTGACAGCCGCCAGGGGGAGTTGTAATGATCTGGGGCTCAGATCATTGGTTCTCCCTTCTCCCCTCTTTTCCCTCCCCTTCTCCCCTCCTTTCCTTCTCCCTCTCCCCTCCTTCCTTCTCCCCTTCCCTTGGCCGTCATTCGTCTCCTCCTCTTCCCCCCCCCCCCTGTCGCCCATTTGTCAGGGTCAAGAGGTTGACCTGAGGGTAGGGTGGTCGTGGATACCTTGGCTTCTCCCACTCAACTTCCCCACTCAGATATTTCCCTCTCCACCCCCTCTCATCCCTCTCTGTCCCTCTCAGCAGCGGCCTTCCCCATACCAGGCAGAGTCAAATGTCCCTACTCCTATCTTAGAGGAGACGGGCTTGAACATAAATTATCAGTTTTGTAAACATTGCTCGCAGGTGTCTGGGCTCCATAGACGCGCCTTGTCCCCCTTCTCTAGCTGGGGAGAGCTGACTCAATCTTCAGAAATTCATGTAGCTTTCCACGACAGATCAGTGAAGGTGATTGGCCTGAGATAAGGGCCAAGTCCTTATTGGCCCTAGAGAGCCAGACCTCAGGCCTACGTGTTAAATGGTTGGCCAGGGCCAAAATAATGGGTGGAGCCCTGGGGCTGTATTAGATGGTGGGAGGAGTAATCCTTCCCAGCAATAAGTTGGAAAAACTAAATTTCATCAGTGTGTCTTGGGAGTGTATCAGGAACAGGGCCGCAAGCCCGTATCCTCGGGGCTGAGGGCAGCCATCAACATCGTGGCCGTAGTGCGGGTATTTAAGGTAAAGTAGCACGCTGAGTTTGTGTCCTCGGTAAATATCCATTGTGCCTCTAGGGAAAATAGAATAGGTTATGTGTTCAAATTGTCTTGATTTACATGTTTCATAAAATAAATTGTATAGCTTGTCCAGTGGTATTCACTTAACTCCCCTTTGATATATTTTGCTTCTTTGTCATTTTTTAGGTGTTGTATTGGAAGCCCCCCAGGTTCTCCTAACAATTAATCGATACTAAAGTTGCCCTTGGTTTTAAATTAGTAACGTAAATTACACAAACTAATTTTCCAAAAGTTATTACTGAAATTCATATTACCCGGAGTCCCATGGTGACTGATTCCTTGCCTTCCTGGGGGATCGGTGATAGACACATTCAGGTATGGTTGGTCGGGAAGGTGGTGGCAGTGTAAATGTGTTTTGTTATTGTTTTTTTTAACTAATAACCCTGGTCCTTGGTGTATCTTCCTCATTTAATATTCCTCTTACATACGTGGCCGTCCAGTGAGGGGTCATACTGGACTGTAACAGTGTTAAGCTGGGGTATTGAATGAAGAGAGACAGAGATTTACAATAGAGAGCGTATAGTACGATTATGAGAGATCACAAGAAAACAGGATTAATACTGGGGAACATTGGGTTATTACAATAGAGGCCGCGGTTATTACCACAGGGTAAGCGGTCGTTACACCACAAGCACACCACTACCAGGGAGCCACAAGCACACCACCACCACTACCAGGGAGCCACAAGCATACCGCCACCAGGGAGCCACAAGCACACCACCACCACTACCAGGGAGCCACAAGCACACCGCCACCACCTACACTACCAGGGAGCCACAAGCACACCGCCACCACTACCAGGGAGCCACAAGCACACCGCCACCACCACCACCACTACCAGGGAGCCACAACCACACCACCACCACTACCAGGGAGCCACAAGCACACCGCCACCACCACAACCACTACGGAGCCACAACCACACCACCACAACCACTACGGAGCCACAACCACACCACCACCACCACTACGGAGCCACAACCACACCACCACCACAACAACATAGGCAGTGTGGTAAGGTCATAAAAGTGTGCTAGAACTTTCACTAGAAATATTTTCTTAAGAATATCCCACCACAAAGAACCTGTGATGAGGTTCGGCAAGACGGCGCACCACAACCTGCTCTTACCTTACCCTGTGATGATTTCGGGGCACGTCGTCCCCGCGGCCCGGTCCTGGACCAGGCCTCCTTGCCCTCGACCTGCCCTTCCAATTAATTCACGGTCAAGTAGTACAACACCAACAGGTAAACCAAACCATCACCACGTCACAATTGACTAATATATGTACGGAATTATACAAAATTGAAATTGAAATTGAAATAAGTTTATTGAGGTAAAATACACACAAAGGGATGAGGTAGCTCAAGCTATTCTCACCCCGTTCAGTACATCGTGTTAATATATACATAGACACACATCACAAATAAACACATTACCAAACATTCTGAGAGGTAAACATTTAATTATAAACATTTAAAAATTTAATTGAATAATTGCTACTAAAAATAATATTTTGTATACTGGAATTTTATCAGATCTGACAGTGAAAAGGGACTAATAAAATCTTCTCTTGGATTAGATTAACAGACAATAAATACCCAAACTGCGGCATCATTTGCCAGTTCACAGTGAAGGGACCTCTAAACAGCTCTCGTGCCGTAATCTGGGTAATGGGCCAAGCAACATGAAAAGGATTCCAGACTTCCAACATATTCATTATTGATTATCTTGTGCCAGTGGTGTTGGTTGTGTCAACACATGGCTCTCATCACACGCCCCACACCCCCTTCACCCGGACCCCCTTGCCCCTTCACCCCAAACCCCCTTGCCCCTTCACCCCGCACCCCCCTTGCCCCTTCACCCCACACCATTCTTGCCCTTCCACCCCGCACCACTCTTGTCCCTTCACCCCACACACATGCAGCCGAGCATAGAGCGCTCTGGGGTTGTAGTCCGAAGGCCCCGGGTTCGATTCCTGGTCAAGGTAGAAAAAATTGGCAGTTTCTTTCCCCTGATGTTTCTCATTTATAATGCACCATCATTCATCCCTCTGAAAACATCCTTCCTTATAGGCATTATTAAATCGATTAATTGAAAAAGAAAACATGTAAAACACCTGCAAATGCGGCAGATGACCCGGACATTGTGACTGTCATTGCGGGGTGTGCTTGCTTGCGTACATGAGTGCGTGCGTCCTTGCGTACATGAATGCGTGCGCCAACACACACCTACAAGCGTCCCTACTATGTTGCTGGCTTGTTTGCTCTCGGACATTAAATACGGAATGAACAGTTGCCGCGTCCGTATATAATTAAGTAATAACTGCTGTCTTTCACAATGTGAAAGTTTTCAGAAGCCAAAAGATTCCCCCAACAAACCAGCATAATCAACCATACTGGTGAAAGGTGTTAAGATATTTCTTTAATTAAAACATTAAAAATGCAACACACCGCAAGATACTTACTGAACTTTGGCTTAGCTTCAGAGGCCAGAATTTGTTGTGGTCGCCTCCACGACCCTCCCAGCACCCTATTAATGTACATTTTTAAGGACTCCGGCAAGTGATGTATAGGTCTAGTTTTCTTTAACATTTGCACCAAAGTGATAAAACAATAGTTTGAAAGATAAAAACAATGACAGTGTTACTATTACAATCAACGGCCTTATCAATTTAATTAAGTTACCACAAGACAACTATAAGAAATATTGCCGGAACAACCGTGGACATCTTCAAGAGTAAACTGGACTGTTTTCTAAGAGAAGTTCCGGAACAGCCAGGCTGTGGCGGGTATGTGGGCCTGCGGCCCGCTCCAAGCAACAGCCTGGTGGACCAAACTCTCACAAGTCAAGCCTGGCCTCGGGCCGGGCTTCGGGAGTAGAACTCCCAGAACCCCATCAACCAGGTATCAACAAGCCTGGCCTCAGGCTGGGCATGGAGAAGAAAACTATACACCAACTACTAGTAAGCTGAAATTAAATGATATATTTAGTGTAACAAAATTAAGTTATTCGTTCAGGCGAACCCTGGTCGTCCGTTTCTCTTTATGCCTTCTCATTCTCATCATCCCTTACACACTCATCCTCTCACCAATTACCTGCCCTCTCCATCTCCCGTTCTACCTGCTCCCGTTTCTCAGTCTTTCCCCTTCACGGAAGTACAGTAGGGGAAGTAGACTGGTCTTCCTCGCGGTACAGTAAACCAGCACCTCAAGGTACTACTATAGTAGTCACCAGCACCCATCGTGGGCACCTCAAGGTACTACTATAGTAGTCACCAGCACCCATCGTGGGCACCTCTAGGTACTACTATAGTAGTCACCAGCACCCATCGTGGGCACCTCAATGTACTACTATAGTAGTCCCCAGCACCCATCGTGGGCACCTCAAGGTACTACTATAGTAGTCACCAGCACCCATCGTGGGCACCTCAAGGTACTACTATAGTAGTCACCAGCACCCATCGTGGGCACCTCAAGGTACTACTATAGTAGTCCCCAGCACCCATCGTGGGCACCACCTTCACAACAACAACACGACGCCCCCATCCTCCTGGCCTCACTTCACGCGGTAACATCAGCCGCCTTTACTGACACTTGCCACACTTTATGAACCAGCCCGTGCAATATTTATGCAAAACAATTCATAAAACGCTCCATGTCATACATATACGAGCACATAACTCAACCAGGGGGGAAATGCACTCCACAATTCCTCGCTGCTTCCTCTTGGATCACAGACACGTAGGTCTTTACTGAACAATATTACTACTTTTTTAAGCTAGACAAACATCTATTGCATTGATACCTCAGACCAAGTAGTCCATTCCATCTAGCGGTCGACCCCAAAGACGCATTCATAAATTTTAACATGGTGTTCATTCAAAATAGAAATTTTCTAAAATATAAGTTACTATTATTATATTATAGCATACTGTGCATATTTAGGCATTGGTTAGGTTAGGTGTTTAGGTTCTGTTGCCGATTATTTGTAGTACGTGGGTGAAGCATGTACAGCGTTGTGGTTCGAACAAAAGCCGTCAGCGAAGCACTTGTTCCAGAAGTAATCTGATGTCATCAGTTGAGAGTCGTGTGTAAACCGTTTTGCATTCATAAACAGGGGGTCTGACGGATGCATGGAATGGCCTTTGGCCTTTGTTTTTATGAGGACGGGCTGTGTGTAGCACAATCTTCCTGTTCGAAGCTTCCATCATGAGGTTATCATGAGATGATTTCGGGGCTTTTTAGTGTCCCCGCGGCCCGGTCCTCGACCAGGCCTCCATCCCCAGGAAGCAGCCCGTGACAGCTGACTAACACCCAGGTACCTATTTTACTGCTAGGTAACAGGGGCATAGGGTGAAAGAAACTCTGCCCATAGTTTCTCGCCGGCACCTAGGATCGAACCAAGGACCACATGATCACAAGTCCAGCGTGCTGTCCGCTCGGCCGACCGGCCAGTATCATATGGAACGTTCGGGTGTCACACATGTCTACACTAACCTACTTATCTTTTAACACTTTTCCATCCTTTTCCTGTCGGGTGTCTCCCCCTCCCCCCCCCCTTCACCCAATTCAATTTAAAAAAGGGAAAAATAATGGTATTACTGCACACAGACGCACGCGTAGCCAGTTCCAGAGCCACAAAAAAAGATCAATCGAAATTAAAGTCCTTTTTAGCACCAATGTGAAGTGGATGAATCTATTTTCCAATTACCGTAAACTCATTAAACTTGGTATCCTATTAATTTGACAAATCTGAATTTGTCATCAAATACGGACCTTTCTGCCATCATTTTACCCCTTTATATATTAAACAGTTTGTGGGATTCAATCCCACTAATGAAACTATCATAAGCGCGAATATATATATATTATTATATATATATATATATGACAATGTCAGACCACGGAGGAAAAATGAAACAGGAAATTTCCTTAAGTACTTTCGTATATTAAATACATCTTCAGAAGGTCATTTTACATATCGAGTGATGGGTATAAATAGGCAGGAAGGAGTGGTGAAGTATTGAGAATATTGTCAAGGCCTTGAAACTTTTTAATATAGATGTAATGTTTAGCTACGAAAACACTGTTGATAAGCTATTAGTAAGGAACAGCCCTCGTAGTGATAATTGCGTCATTTATAAAATACCTTGTAAGGAATGTAATAAATTCTATGTCGGGCAAACATCTAAAGATTTAAAATGTAGAATATCGCAACATAAATACTCTGTAAGACATGGCCAATTGTCTAATGCTTTGTGTGTGCATTTGTCAGAAAAAGCTCACCAAATTGACTGGGAGAGTGCTTCTTCAATAACAAATTGTAAAAGCACCTATAACAGAAACATAATTGAATCTGCTTTGATACAGATCACCAAAGAAAGTAATTTGAATATTAGCAGTGGTCTATATAACTTAGATCCATTTCTAATAGATCAGCTAAAGGGCGATTTAAGTAGAATCATTGAAAAACATTTGTCTCACTAATTTATTGTATATATTTACTTCTTTAAGTTATAATTACCTATATATTATGCTTGTATGTCTGCTGTATCAGATGGGCCATTGGGCTACATCGGATGTGTCAATTGGGTGCATCTGATGGGCCAATGGGCCGTCTGCGTTGTCCAAGTATTGTACCTCACCTTACTTCACCACTCCTTCCTGCCTATTTATACCCATCACTCGATCTGTAAAATGACCTTCTGAAGATGTATTTAATATACGAAAGTACTTAAGGAAATGTCCTGTTTCATTTTTCCTCCGTGGTCTGACATTGTCACATTCTTAATCACGTGTTTATTTTCGTGATATACACACACACACACACACACACACATATATATATATATATATATATATATATATATATATATATATATATATATATATATATATATATATATATATATATATATATATATATATATATATATATATATATATATATATATATATATATATATATATATATATAATATATTTAATGCGAACAAGCCTGAATGGTCCCCAGGACAATATGCAACTGAATATATATATATATATATATATATATATATATATATATATATATATATATATATATATAATATATATATATATATATATATAGTGAGTGCGTGCGTGAGTGCGTGCGTGAGTGCGTGCGTGAGCGAGTGCGTGAGTGCGTGCGTGCGTGCGTGAGTGCGTGCGTGAGTGCGTGCGTGAGTGCGTGAGTGCGTGAGTGCGTGAGTGCGTGCTCGCTCGCTCGCTCGCGTCTCAAGGTCACCCATTGTAATCGCCTTAATAAGAAAAATGAACACTTGGTAAAACGCACCAAGATTGTGGGGAAACAAGTCCCTTCCCTGGCCACATATCCCCGTAGCTTCAGGGTGGACACCACCCCGGTCCACCTCAACCATTAACGCATCACAATATAGAAAGAACTCTAGAAGAAGCTTCCATAAGCCATTTAGCTCGTGCCGACCTCCACAACAATTCTGAACTTCCGCCCTGATTTTGAAGTTCTCTCTCCATTTGTCTCCAAAGTGGAACAAGTCTGGAGGATGATCGGCCAAGTTTTCCACTCCATATTACCAGGAACCTCACCTTGATAGCCTTGTGTATTAGAGATCAAATCACAGGTTGCATAAAGGCACTGAAATTCCATAAACCACTCATTCCTGATATGGCTCCTCAAATATCTAACTACTGTGATAGCATCATGTGTGTAATTGGTGAAACGGACACGTGTAGAGTGAAATACCCAACGAACAGTTGAATTTTCGACATGTTACCACTATCTGACCCCCCCCCCCACACACACACATACATTACACGGATGGTACGCGAACAAGGGGACAGGTGGAAACTGAGTGCCCAAATGAGCCACAGAGACGTTACAAAGAACCTCAAAGTGTCAGAGTAGTTAACAGATCGAATGCAATAGGCAGTTATGTGGTGGAGGCTGACTCCATACACAGTTTCAAATGTAGATAATGATAAGAGCCCAATAGGCTCAGGAATCTGAACACCGGTTGACAGTTGAGAGGCGGGACCAAAGAGCCAACCTCAACCCCCCGCAAGCACAACCAGGTGAGTACTATTGACTAAGTGTGGAGGAAGGTGGAGCGGAGATAGGAAATATTAGTTCAAAAGGTGTATAATATCAGATGACGGCGGAGTGCCAGGGTCCCCCGCCACCCCTCCAGCCCACGCACCACTCTGAGGCCGCTCTCAAATTCATTTTCAGCAGCAAGTGCGACCGTCACTAATAAATATGTTGCGGTGAATTAAAAATAGCACGCTGCCTCAATACAAGTCAGTATATATACCACAAGCCCGTAATCATGCGACACGCGGCAGTAAACGTCAAACTTTTATTTTCATAAACACCAAAATAGGCCTAAATTATGACCACATTTTAATTTACACATTATCACACACTATTTCCTGACACAATATGAATGCATTACAGCTACCAGTCATCTATTTCCAATTATGATGAATGATGAGTAATGCCGTGGCAAGGGTGGTGGTGGCAGGGTGGGTGGTGGTAATGGGTGGCAAGGTGGTGGCGGTAATGGGTGGCAGGGTGGTGGTGGTGGTAATGGGTAGCGGGGTGGTGGTGGTGGTAATGGGTGGCAGGGTGGTGGCGGTAATGGGTGGCAAGGTGGTGGCGGTAATGGGTGGCAGGGTGGTGGCGGTAATGGGTGGCAGGGTAGTGGCGGTAATGGGTGGCAGGGTGGTGGTGGTAATGGGTGGCAGGGTGGTGGCGGTAATGGGTGGCGGGGTGGTGCCCAATTTGTCTACCGTATATGAACGTTAAATCCGCATTATAGTTGTGTCAGGAGGTGGCTGGGAAGACTTGAGGCCATCTTTAGTCGGGGAAGATACCCGCCGTGTTAAACAATGGTCACATAACCCTATAGTTCGTCTTAAGGCTTCCTTATTATGAACACTGTATGATGGGGGCGAGATAAATCGACCCCCACACAATGTTCTTGCTCGTAACTGTTATACTAGCGCGCTCTGTACCGTGTGTGTATTCCTGCAGATGTCTTGAGGTTATCTTGAGATGATTTCGGGGCTTTAGCGTCCCCGCAGCCCGGTCATCGACCAGGCCTCCTTTTTTATATACATCCCCCAGGAAGCAACCCGTAGCAGCTGTCTAAATCCCAGGTACCTATTTACTGCTAGGTAACAGGGGCATCAGGGTAAGGGTAAAAGAAACATTTTGCCCATTTATCTCCGCCTCCACCGGGGATCGAACCCGGAACCTCAGGACTACGAATCTGAAGCGCTGTCCACCCAGCTATCAGGCGCCCCACTAAGCGCCTGATAATGTCACTAAGTTATCTAGCGTTTCTTCACCCCTCTAGACTCTAGATGGTAAAAGGAATTTACGTAAAATGAAAAAAATCCATAATAAAATTAGCAACTGTAATAATGGTATTATGTTCGGTTCAATTTGTGCGTGTAATTTTCTCCGTAGCATTTGTTAACACACACACACAGACGTTAGAAAGATTTTGTTTCAGTGTCATTAGTTAATAAATGGAATGCACTAAGAAGTGATGTGGAGGAGGCTGACTCCATGCACAGTTTGAAATGTAGGGTATGATAGAGCCCAGTAGGCTCAGGAATCTGTACACTTGTTGCTTGACAGTTGAGAGGCGGAACTAAAGAGCCAAAGCTCAACCCCCGCAAACACAACTAGGCGAGTACAAACACACACAAAATCAGAGTGAAAAAGTGTTTTTTTTTTTGTGACTGGGCATCGGTCTCTTAACGAGAGGCCGCGGCCACATAAGGGTTTTATAGGCTGCGTCTTTTGTGAGGTCAGTGAAGCTGTAAGACCCGACTGGCTTCCCTCAAGGGCGCGACTGCTGCGCCAGATCCTCCTCTGGCAGGACATTAACTTCCCAGAACGAGGAGGGTGGGGGTGGGAGGAGGTGGAGGATCAATGCTGGCCTTAGTCCCCTGACAGCACCGGTGTAATCTGCTATGGCAGATATGAAGATTGAGCAGGAGCGCGCCAATTCTGCTTCGAATGCAAAGAAATAAGCTAGACAATAAAAAATAATATATTGGGAATATACCGAGGATTACCGACAGCTGTCATTTAAGTGCCGATCTCTGTCTTTCGGCGATTAAACCGCAAGTGATGGAGATATGGCGGCTGGTTGGCTCACGACGCTGTTAGGTGAAGGAGGCACTACTCCAGGGAATGATCTCTGCTCTAAACAGTCTTCAAACTCGAAGCATCATCCGTTTTCCTCGGCTTCCTCTTACAACTGATACTAAACTGAGACAAATTAACTTGAGACGATGACGACAAATCCGCCTGTTAAGACAACTACAGTCAGCAGTGTAAGCTTTGATGTTGCAGGGACAGGTCCCGCCGACATCGACAAGGATGGCAGGGGCGCCATCGTGGCAGGGGGGTGGGCGCCATCGTGGCAGGGGGGGGGGGGGGCCATCGTGGCAGGGGGTGCCATCGGTGCTAGAGCAGACGCGGCCCACGATGCTCATACTGATCCTTTGCGGACTATAGGAAGGGAAGGTTGTTGCCTGTGATGTATGCTATCAATATCCTGCAGCTTGAAAATGTTTCACTTTCAGCTGCTGTAAACAAGTGAATGTTCGTCATTTTGAGACGTTCTTTACGAGGAAAGTAAAACAGTAATTTTAAAACACGCATCCCCCCTTTCCCGTTATGCAGCCTCAGTGTTCAACAATATCGGCAAAATACTAAACTTTTAAAACTCTAGCCCCGTTACTCAATGCATAAACAAAAAAACTATAAAACTATACATCAAAATATTTTTTTTAAATGCTAACATGTCAAGGATGAAGGTAAATGAGCTGGTAAAGCGAGTGTGGGCGAGCCATAATAAATATAGCAGCGTGGTGCTATACTCCTCCAGCGCCCCGCTCCCCATTACCTTTGGGTACCAGTCCTGGCCCGGGAGGTTTAACCCAGCGTCAATCCCTAACTGTTCGCCCCTGTTCATCCAGCACCAAACAGGTCAACCCGTTCTCGCAAATTTAATAAGTCAATATTGACTTATTAAATATGTGCATAGGTGACATACTTAACATAATAGATACCCTTAAAAAGATTCATAGAAATCACCGACCTTACCTAACCTTGTTAGTATCTTAAAATAAGCATCTTATTGCTTCGTAATTACAATTATTACCTAACCTATAATAGGTATAGGTTAAGTAATAATTGTAATTACGAAGCAATAAGTTGCTTATCTTAATATACTAACAAGGTTAGGTAAGGTCGGTGTTTTCTATGAATCTTTTTTTAGGGGTATCTATTATGTTTAGTATATCACCTATGCACGTAGTTAATAAGTCAATATTGACTTTACGAATTTGCGAGAACGGGTTGAACAGGTACATGGGTTTGATGATATTCTGGAGAGATAATTTGGCACCAAGATTGTATAAGTGTGTCGATTTGTCGGAATGTGTATTTGTAGCCTCTATTATTTATCTCTGCATTTGTGTGTAGGTTTGTGAGCACTTTATGGCAGCTAGCAGGTCAAGTAGCTAACAAAACTGAAGTAGGAAAGATCCTCAGAGAGGGGCGCCAAAGTTGCCGGTGAGATTCCCAACACCTGGTGGCACTTCAACTAAGATCTGACATCACGCCGAGTCGACTAAAAAACTGTAACGGGCCGCTTAGTGGACCTGCCAAACTCCCAACAATTTGCAAGTTCTGCCATTTGTCGACACCAAATGAGTTCACAGTCTATGATGACCGTGACGGCCTCTGGAACGACAGAGACCTTTGATAATAAAACCCCTAAACATTGGCGATCGATATAAAAATCTGTATTCGAAAATGAGCTAGACAGTGGATCAGTCCTGCTTAACTGTCGGTGGCCTTCATGTCCAACAACCATGTGATCATAGTTGTGTTAACATAACACAATATCCACTAATTTCCCCACTTTCCCATATCCTCACTAATTAATGTACGACAGAGATAAACGCTCGCCTCAAGACGACGATCTTACAATTAATGACCCTTTATTTAGCCGATAGCTGCAGCTTGCTAATCTGGATCTAATTAAACTCCGGGCTATAGAGCTTCTAATGAGGGACCAGTCGAGGGTTGGGCAGCATCTAACCTGCCAAGTCCAACGTGCAAGAGGAGCCATTTCCCGGAGACTTTCACTAGTCAGTAGTAATGTTCCCACTGCTGCTGCTTACGTAACTGAGTGCCACTTGGCTCCTCGCCTTCCTTCCCTCTTGAATTGTCACTTAACGATACCCAGATTCCAGAACAACACATCCTTCCCTGTACATAAATGTGATTAAACTATTTAATTTAAATGGTTACTGTAAATTCTAAAGTTAAGATCTCTCCAGGAGTGTTACTGGAAACAAGTCTCGGAAGTACCGTTCAAGACTGGAAACGTATATATAAATCACCAGTTGGAACGTTAAGCGAGTAGTTAAACGAGTGCCAAGGCTCCTCGAGCATAGCTGCAGAGGACTGACAAAATCACTCTTCAGGTCTGGGCGACCAATCACAACTAATGCGAGTTGCAAACTTACTCAGCTAGCAAATTATCTCTTAGTAAATCCACGACACTGAGATAATCTTTTTGCTTTATAATGATCCTGCCAGCCATAAATCTACTAAGATCATTATGCACAAAAGCACAAATATAATGATAACCGGAGGTCATGATTTATCAATACACATTACAACTTGGCATTCCCCTTATAATAAACAGCAGAAAATATTACAATTTGTGCGTCTCGGCCTGTGGTATCAAATGTACCTAGCTTTAATAGTCCATTTGCAAGGGTAACTTGAGGACCTGCTCAGTGTTGGGTTAAGTAGTTCAATTTGAGAGTAACCCGAGAAACCATTCCGTGCCAGGGGCTTGTGGCACCAGTCGTGGCTACCAGCCAACACCCACGGCTAAACGAGACGGCAACAGAGGAGCAACTGGAACAACAATCACGACGCTATACCAATATTAATAGTAATAACATGATGTTTAACAGTGATAAATTCCAGGTATTCAGGAACGGTAGAAATGAGGACCTTAAACATAATACAGGGTACAATACACAATCAGGGAATAATGATGTCTGACGACCTAACGTTTAGGGAACATAATCAAGCAAATATTGCGTCAGCCAGAAAAATGACAGGATTCACTACGAAAACTTTCAAATCCCGGGAATCCTCCACAATGATTGTACTCTTCAAATCACTTGTACTGTTCCGTCTTGAGTACTGCTCAGTACTCGCTTTCTCCTTCAGAGCAGGAGAGATTGCTGAAATATAGGGAGTTCAGAGAACATATACGGCACGCATAGACGCGATAAAGCATCTAAATTATAGGGATCGTCTTAAAGCTCTCCAAATAAACTTACTAGAAAGGAGACGAGAGAGATGTCAAATGACATACACGTGGAAAAATACTGGAGGGACAGGTCCCAAATCTACACAGGAAAATAATAACGTACTGGAGTGAACGATATGGAAGAAAATGCAGAATAGAACCAGTGAAGAGCAGAGGTGCCATAGGCACAATCAGAGAACACTGTATAAACATCAGAGGTCCACTGTTGTTCAACATCCTCCCAGCGAGCATAAGAAATATTGCCGGAACAACTGTGGAACATCAAGATAAAACTAGATTAGAACAGCAAGGAAAACAAAGGTAAGGCGAGAACCAATGGGACAATTGCATTGTAATAACTGAACTATAAGAGGCGCACACAGCAACAACAAGCGGCGTTGTCGTCGTTGTTTTTGCTGTGAGTGGCAAAGCGACAACATTCTTAACCAATCGTCGCCAGCCACAGCACACACAGTCGCATCACCGCCGCCAGCCACAGCACACACAGTCGCATCACCGCCGCCAGCCAGTCACACCAGCAGTAGCAGCAGCGGGAAGAGCAGGTGTGTGTGGGGGCGGGAACGTCTGAGGTACAGCCGCCGCCGCCTACATTAAGCTCTCCACTTTTACTGGGATAATCGCCCCCCCCCCCCCTGTAACAACGCGCGGACGGGACGGGCGTCCACCAACGCAAGTACGAAGATAGGTGTAGGGAGCAGAAGGCCAGATACAAGGTATCATTTGGGAGATGAAATTCTTCAAGAGTCAAGAGAGCGAGAAAGACCTGGGGGGTTAATGTCACGCCAGACCTGTCCCCTTGAAGCCCATATCAAGAGGATAACATCAGCGGCATACGCCAGGTTAGCCAACATAAGAACGGCCTTTAGAAACTTGTGTAAAGAATCATTCATAACTTGTATACCACATATGTCAGACCAATCTTGGATTACACAGCTCCAGCATGGAGTCCATATCTAGTCAAGCATAAGACTAAACTGGAGAAGGTTCAAAGGTTTGCCACCAGACTAGTACCCGAGCTAAGAGGTATGAGCTACGAGGAGAGAGAACGGGAGTTAAGCCTCACGTCGCTGGAAGACGGAAGAGTCAGGGAGGACATGATCACCACATACAAGATTCTCAAAGGAATTGATAGGGTAGATAAGGTCATGCTATTTAACCGAAGGCGCACGCGCACTAGGGGACACAGGTGGAAATTGAATGCCGAAATGAGCCACATATTAGAAAGAACTTTTTTAGTGTCAGGGTGGTTGACAAATGGAATGCATTAGGAAGTGATGTGGTGGAGGTTGACTCCACTTTCACTTTCACACTGTAGATATGATAGAGCCCAATAGGCTCAGAACCTTATTGGGTCTTATGGCTCCTGGTAGGGGAGCCGGTGGCTGAGCGGACAGAACACTGGACGCGTTATCCTGTGGTCCCGGATTCGAGCCCGGGCGTCGGCGAGAAACAATGGGCAGAGTTTCTTTCACCCTGATGCCCCCGTTACCTAACAGTAAATAGGTACCTGGGAGTTAGTCAGCTGTCATAAGAACATAAGAATGAAGGTAACTGCAGAAGGCCTATTGGCCCATACGAGGCAGCTCCTATTTAACATAAGAACGGGCTGCTTCCTGGGGGTGGATGCCTTGTTGAGGACCGGGCCGCAGGGACACTAAAGCCCTAAAATCATCTCAAGATAACCTCAAGATAAGATAACACCGTACACAAGTTGAGCTCAGAGCTCAACCCCCGCAAGCATAAATAGGTGAGAACACACGGACACCAGAAGGGGTAGGGCGGGGTAAGAGGCAAGTTATAATTTGAAGGTAAGACAAGAAAGAATATTAAGAGCCGCAGGCAGTGTAATATATAATGGGATTATGCTTTAAGGAGGCAAGGAAGGAGGAAGAAACTGACAATATATGAGAGGCAGCCTCCAAACACAATCCTCCGAGGAAGGAAATAAAGAGAAGGCAAGCCTTGCCAGGCGAGGCTAGTGCTTGCTTGCTTGCTTGCTTGCTTGCTTCCTCGCCCCGCCCCCGTTCCTCTAATACTTTTCGAAGCACTACTATTACTACTATGCAACTCCTCGGCAATTGGTCTTCCCCCATCCTCCTGTCCCCCCTACTCTTCCCTACTCCTTTTCTCCCCCCCCCCCCGCCACCCTCCTCCTCCCCGACATACAGTAAAACATATCCCCTCCCCCATAACTTTTGTGGGCGCAATCCATGTAGCCATCCGAGCGACATGCACGATGGAGGGCACAAGTCGTATTCAGGTATCTATCCTGCGCGGGCCTTATCCCAGTCCTGGTCAACTTTGCCACCAGCTCCAGTGTGGTCCTGAGGACCCAGGGTAGTGGTGCATATCCTCAATTACTCCTTCATAAATGACTTATCTGGCACCCTAACGAGGCCAAACCTGGTTACCTTTTTACCCTGTGTTGGTTTCGGGGCTTAGCGTCCACGCGGCCCGGTCATCGCCCAGGCGATGACCGCCTGGGTCATTTAAGATTCTTTAAGATTCTGCTTATAATCCCCTCTGGGGATTAGAGGCAAATGTATGCGAAGATGATGGGATGGGGGGGGGGAATAGAACCGTTCACAACAAAGATGTACACTTTTGCCAGAACATTTCTGCGTCAAGCTATAATCTCCCACTTTTCAACAGTGTAACATTAAGAGACGAGTCAACTTGTTTACTGTCCAGCTCCATAATATACATTAACGAAACTACAAACCCGGGAGCTAAACTTACAAGGCGGTGAGGGGGGGGGGGACAAGCTTTATATAATTATACGTTTTATGAAGGCCTTCCTCTCCTTCACCCATTACCATAATTCATCCTTTTACCGTCACTTCCAAACCCTCTCCCGTCAGCTTTTCCCACACCTATTAGACGCTCATTGCATCCTAACGGTATTTAAGATGTATAATGCCTCATTGATTATTCATTGCAAAATCTAGACGGGAATTGCGTATCACATCAAACCTACTGGGTCTTCACTAAAATATTCAGGTGGTAAATGGGTTTGGTTACGAGACTATCGCGTTTTTCACAGACAATTACCAACATGTAAAATAAGCTGTTTTGATTCATCTCAAACTTATTCGGGACAATATCTACCAACACGCCGACAGACAGTTGCGGATACCTGGTTGATGGGGTTCTGGGAGCTCTTCTACTCCCCAAGCTCGACCCGAGGCCAGTTTGGTCCATTACGCTGTTGCTTGGAGCGGCCCGCAGGCCCACAAGCCTACCTCAGCTCGGTTGGTCCGGCACTCCTTGGAGGAATAAATCTAGTTTCCTCTTGAAGATGTCCAACGGAGGAGTGTGTTAATTAAGGATGTGTGAGACATGACAGTAATCTGACACTGGACGTCAGACAGGTCCTCAACGGACGCCCCGAAGCACTCCAGAGTGGAGACAAGCTACTGTCTCCTGCACATGCATGATCCATGCCTAAGGAATTTGGAAATTTCAAAAAAAATATTATTACAGCGCAAGAGGTGATACAGGTGGAAGCTAAAGGTACATACGAGCCAGAGAGATGTTGGGAAAACACACCTTTAGCGTGCAACTCGTCCTCTTAACAATAACGTCACTTTTCGCTCGTATGCGCGCTACAGACAAATTTGGACGTAATTTGAAATGAAATCGAGTCACGAAAGTGACGTACTGTTCCGTTTTCTGTTTGAGTCGTCCGGCTTACTCGGTAAGGTTAGAAGAGGAAACTTTTAATTAACGTTTTTCATAACGTTTTGAAACTTTATGAGAATTTCCTGCCCACCTAACCTATCAGAGGACCCTTAACTTACCGTTGTTGAAAAAAAAAATCCCAAATTTATTTTAATTTTGTTTTTAATTTTCAAATTACGTCCACTTTCGGCCATACGAGCAAACGGCCAAAAGCGACGTTATTTTTAAGAGAACAGGTTGCAACGTGAGATGTAATCAAGTGGAATATGGCCTACAAGAACACTGTCTAAGCGGCCTCGATAACCAAGCTAAATACAAGTACGGCGACACAAAGAACGAAGATTAGAAGTGGTTATATTACCTGACCAGGAGATGGGAAGACGGGGCTAGGAAACCAGTGCTCGACCCTCCAAGCACATTAATACGAGTCCACCATCCTCCCCTTCCTGACAACCAAGGAATACCTACCTTCAGTAATATATATATTGAAACTGTCCTAACTCCATGACAAACTGACTAAATGTAAAGAGAACCACCATCGACACACAAGACTGAAGAGGAAAAACTGGGTTAAATTAGACAAGAGGGGACAACAGAGACTGGAAGAGAATATGCGTCAAATCTCGCAGCAAAATACACAGGCTCAACAGCGCTCCGTTTCGCCGACAAATTGGCAAAAATCTTTTACAAATTGTTAGCGCTGCCTTCGCCCAAGCAGCTTGCAGGCAAAGTAACACCATCGACCTGCTAGAACGCTACACACCAAGGAGGGAGAGGTCGCAGGGAGGGAGAGACGAGGAAGAGGTCGCAGGGAGGGAGAGACGAGGAAGAGGTCGCAGGGAGGGAGAGACGAGGAAGAGGTCGCAGGGAGGGAGCAGACAAACATGCACCAACGCAGCCACGATGACAACACGGATCCAGGAGACGCAAATGGCGCAAGTGCAATGGGACAATATCAGAATAGAGGACAAATATAAGAAAAGATGGTGGGAAATTAAGCGAAGGGGCCAGAGAGAGAGAGAGAGCAAAATGCAGATGAGATTACGGAAGCCAGAGAAATGAATGAGACGTGGAAAAGGGTATTAAATGGAGTAAAATAAAAAGATTTAAGAGGGGAAGCAAAGTGCAAGGAGAATGGAGGGAACATTAAGAGGTGGTGAAGAGCGAGGGCTGGGGTAGAGGAGGAAGGAGAGGAAGAGGGAGGTGTGGGAGAGGAAGAGGGAGGGGTGGGAGAGGAAGAGGGAGGGGTGGGAGAGGAAGAGGGAGGGGTGGGAGAGGAAGAGGAAGAGGGAGGGGTGGGAGAGGGAGAGGAAGAGGGAGGTGTGGGAGAGGAAGAGGGAGGTGTGGGAGAGGAAGAGGGAGGTGTGGGAGAGGAAGAGGGAGGTGTGGGAGAGGAAGAGGGAGGGGTGGGAGAGGAAGAGGGAGGGGTGGGAGAGGAAGAGGGAGGGGTGGGAGAGGGAGAGGAAGAGGGAGGGATGAGGGGTACGGAAACAGGACAATAGGTGTCAGGAGAGATGCGTGACTGGGGGAGGGTTGAAAAATGGGTGTACCGGGGGGGACACGCGGGGCACCGGGGGGGGGGGGACACGCGGGGCACCGGGGGGGGGGGACACGCGGGGCACCGGGGGGGGGACACGCGGGGCACCGGGGGGGGGGACACGCGGGGCACCGGGGGGGGGGACACGCGGGGCACCAGGGGGGGGGGGACACGCGGGCACCGGGGGGGGGGACACGCGGGCACCGGGGGGGGGACACGCGGGGCACCGGGGGACACCAATCAACACTCAAGAACAGCGAGATGAGCTGAAGTGAAACAAGCTATAAAGAACCATTAAATATGGCAGCACTGAGGACGCCAACACCCTCAGACACGACACACAAGTACAGAGAACCAGGTGGGCAGAAATAGCCTAAACTACTCTATCCTTTTGTGAAGTATCTTATTGTCTCAATAAACCTACTTCAACTTGCGGGGGAGCGGCACAGTAGCCTCACATGCACAGCACAGTACCTGCCTTTACTATTTGTACTTACAGAATCGAATTATTAGCTCTGGGACCCTGTTGTTGTTGTTGTTGTTGTTATATATTCAGCTACTCTGAACAAGTTCCAAGTAGCACGGGCTATGGTGAGCCCGTAGTGGACTTACCTGGCACAGGAACGGTGCTTCTGCAACCCTGCTTTTCTAACAGATTTATTTGTTCCTCATTACACACATACACCTCACCACCTCCAGGAAGCAGCCCGTAGCAGCTTTAACTCCCAGTTACCTATATACTGTTAGATGAACAGAAGCATCAGGTGAAAGAAACTGCCCATATGTTTCTCCCTTGGCTAGGAACGGAACCCCGGGCACTTCAAACTACTACCCCGGAGCGCTGTCCACTCAGCCGTGAGACCCCTGAGTGTGGGTGTACATGTAAATCATCTCAAAGAAATTGACATGATTAGAATATTATTAAAATATTTAAGCACGAAGGAAATAAAATGACTCATTCCCTTGCTAAAGTATCACGTTACACGAGATAAATTACCCATCATTAAACTAAATAAATTCCCGGAGTTTACTTTTATTTACTCTATTCAGAATAATAAAAATACCCACGAACCCTAATACATAAAAAATTTAATTATATTTGGAGGTACAGAATCGATACTATAAAGCCTCATTTCCAATAGGATGAAATCGATACCAAATCTGCGCTGTGCTGCAGAGGGGGTGGGAGCGCCCAGCTCTTGTACCCCCTGGGGCCCATGCCCACTACCTTGTGGCTCTTGGTAACCCATCTGTCACCCCCGGGGACCCCCCCAAGCACACCCCCGGGGACCTCCCCCCCCCCCCCCACGCAAAACACCTCTCACGCAAACAGAGATAAAAACAAAGCCTCTTGAGAGCTCAAAATGGGCCATGATTTACGATTAAAGTCAGAGTAAGGGGCGACCGGCTTAAAGATGTAGTGTGCGAGGATCCGGCAAGCCGCCCCACTGCCGTGAATCACAACCAGTCTCTGCTGCCTCCGCCTCCCGCGTCTCTCCTTCAGAACAGATCGTCCTCACTACACCCGTCACCGCCAATCTCATTCCTAACTTTGCCTCTAAAAATGCGGGCGTCGAGGCGTTTCTTCGACAATCATGAACACTGCAAATCACCACGAACCTAAAATATTTACTAATCTCTCATCGTAATACGGATTTATTTACTACAACCCCAACCCTAACCTAAAATACTTACTAATCTCTCATCGTAATACGGATTTATTTACTACAACCCCAACCCTAACCTAAAATACTTACTAATCTCTCATCGTAATACGGATTTATTTACTACAACCCCAACCCTAACCTAAAATACTTACTAATCTCTCATCGTAATACGGATTTATTTACTACAACCCCAACCCTAACCTAAAATACTTACTAATCTCTCATCGTAATACGGATTTATTTACTACAACCCCAACCCTAACCTAAAATACTTACTAATCTCTCATCGTAATACGGATTTATTTACTACAACCCCAACCTAAAATATTTACTAATCTCTCATCGTAATACGGATTTATTTACTACAACCCCAACCCTAACCTAAAATACTTACTAATCTCTCATCGTAATACGGATTTATTTACTACAACCCCAACGCCACCCCCTCGCACAGTTAGGTTAAACATGATTACTACAATTTCTCAGGGTAAAGGACCATATTTTATATGGAACAGGTGGAAAGGACCTAAATGAGCCAGTGATAAAGATTTGCTTCAATCATGAGTCATGGGTGTTGTGTGGTGACCGTCAGTGTGGTGCGGGTCGCTCCAAGCAACAGCCTGTTGGACCAAGTTATCACAGTCGACCCTAGCCTCAGGCCGGGCTCGGGGGTAGAACTACTCCCAAAACCCTCTCCAGGTATGCTCCAGGTGGTAGGTAAGTGGAATGTACTAAGAAATGATATGATGGAGGCAAACTACATTATACACATCGTAAATGTAGATATAATAGGACCCAAAAGCCTGGTAAACTTGCACATCAATTGACTAAAAGCAGAGTCGGAACCAAACTGAAAGAAATTTTCTTACCTTGAGGTGTTTTCGGGGCTTAGCGTCCCCTCGGCCGGGTCGTCGACCAGACCACCTCGTTGCTGGACTGGTCAACCAGGCTGTTGGACGCCGCTGCTCGCAGCCTGACGTATGAATCACAGCCTGGTTGATCAGGTATCCTTTGGAGGTGCTTGTCAAGTTCTAAACGCAACACCCGCTCAGTACTCATCAACATAACCAACACCCGCTCAGTACTCATCAACATAACCAACACCCGCTCAGTACTCATCAACATAACCCCAACATGTAAACACAGTCGTCTCATATCAGCTACTCTGCAAACTTCATCAACTTTGAGGGTAAAATGTAATTGAATTTTGAAATGAACTAGCTCGTTAAGAAAGATTATCATTGCTTACTTAACCTTCCAGATTAATTTATCAGAGAATGACGCCAGACACCGTTCCTTCAGCCCTTCTTCATCTCCCAGCCCGGACAAAATTATACCCCAACCCCCTAGTCCCCGTACCCCAGCCCCCTAGTCCCCGCACCCCAGTCCCTAGTCCCCGTACCCCAGCCCCCTAGTCCCTGCACCCCAGTCCCTAGTCCCCGTACCCCAGCCCCTAGAGGAATGGGGCGCTGCTGATTTACTAAATGGTTGGGCATCGCTGCTCACTCAGTCCGATGCAGAAGCCACAGATCAGTTGATCATGCACGCTTTGGACATGCTTACCAGGTTTTCCCGAAACACTACCCCGGTAAGGAGTACTGGTAAGTGGTACTATCCTAGTAGTACCTGGAGTAATTAAACTCTTATTAAGCCAACATAAATCACACTCGCCCACCGCCTACATAATATTCACACGACGGAGCAGCAAGTGCCAAAGTGCGCGCGATAAGAAAAGATCCACCAAGAAGCCGAGATGAAGTGGGAGAGGCCGCCACCAAGATTGTTGACCAGACCACACACTAGAAAGTGAAGGGATGACGACGTTTCGGTCCGTCCTGGGCCATTCTCAAGTCGATTGTGATTGTTGGTAAACTTGTCTTTGTACCGGTTGTTAGTGTTACCTAGAGGGCGGCGGCAGGTGCTGGCCTGGGCACCTCCGTTTAAACTACAATTATAAACAAAGTAGAGACACTCGCCTTCGCAATTATCCTATTTAATTAGAGTAATCTAAAAAGCAATCTATAAAATGTCATATAATTATTCGCATAAGAACTTTCTGCGTGCCAAGGCAACAGACTGGTGAACATGGGAACGCGGTCGGGGTATTCCCAGAGCGGGCGCCGTCATGGCCACACTGCGGGATTGCCATTTGTATTTATTACCAACCCTCGCACCCTCACAATGGTCTAAGTCGCCACATAATGGCTTCAGATTTGACAACATTTTGCCACACAAAATAGTACACAACACGCCTCACGCTTACTACAGATCACAAACTAATATAATTTAAGCTTAATACTGATCTTTAAGTTAACTTTGAAAAAGAAAATGCTGCCGTTGTAAGAATGTCTTCTCTTTCATACAAGTTCAGCTGACGCTCTTTTGGTCGGAGATTCTTAAATACTGAAGCCTTTCATCTTCCTGCCTCGACTTGGGCACAGGAAGTGCACTTGTTGTAGTTTCATACAAAAAAATCCATTATATTGTTGTAAACTTTAATAAGGTGGCAGAGTCTTGGCAAGCTGCGCTCACCTATCACACAACCACAACCTCGCCCTCAACACAGCCATTGATTGATGAAGGTTAAGCCACCCAAGAGGTGGCACGGGCACGAATAGCCCGTAAGTGGTAGCTTTTGTGTTTAGTAAATGTATACTGTGTGCTGAGGTCGCATTTAAATTGTCAGGGTGCTCTTGTGGGGGAAGGATACTGCTTGACAGTATTAATGAAGGTGTCCAGCTACCCCCCCAGCCAATAACAGCAACACTCATATCAACACTGGTAGCAGCAACACCCACCACATATCATTTAAGTATTCATTTCTCTGCAGGATTTATTGGTAATTCGCCAGTCACCGTGACGGCAAGGACAATCGTTCAGAATAGCCTGAACTGTTGAACACTAAGCAAGCACAATAGGGTATTCCCTAGGGTGTAAGGAATACTTCCAAACGGGGGCATACAAGCTGAAGGTCTGCCTCCTATACGGACAACGCGGCACATGGACACCTAAAATAAGATGATGAATGAAAATCTGGTCTTTCAGTGGGTCACAGAACACCACCACGCTCACAGAAGTTTTAGCTCCTGCGCTATGCTTAACACCAAGATATAACAAAGGAACGACATACAAAAGGCAGACATTAGAAAGAAAAACTGTAAAGAACCTGTTAAAAACAATCATGTCCGAAGACTATTTTTATCTAGCATAAAGGAGCTATTTATATAATCTCAATCTATTTGTGATTATATAATCTGTTTATATAAATCACAAATATAAGAGGCATAACTAGTCGACTCCTCTCGATGTTCAACAAGGAACTTGATCAAGTAAACAAACGCTACACTACACGCGTGTGTACGCCTGGTTATCTTGAGATGATTTCGGGGCTTAGTGTCCCCGCGGCCCGGTCCTCGACCAGGCCTCCACCCCCGGGAAGCCGCCCGTGACAGCTGACTTAACTCCCCAGGTATCTATTTACTGCTAGGTAACAGGGGCATAAGGGGTGAAAGGAACTCCGCCCATTGTTTCTCGCCGGCCCCCGGGATGGAACCTGGGACCACAAGATTATGCGTCCAGTGTTGTGTCCGCTCAGCCACCGGCTCCCACATCGCCACACGGTTGGTTGACCACATCAACAACCAGGTGCCCGTCTGGTCAGAGACCGGGCAGAGACCCATCCGCGAAACCACTTCAAAAGTGAGCATCATTCCGAGCATAAGTGGCGTGTACTCAATGAGAGACTACAGTCATTACACTCTGGCCACACTCTTCTTGCCAAGATGTGTCCAGGGGTCTGGTGAGTGTACAGCAGTCATAAGCTGGAGGCATTCTAATACCACATGCTTGGAATACTGTTCCAGGCTGTGACCAGGGCACTGGCTTGCTTCATTATCTCCCAGCTTAAGATCATAGGAATAAATTAAACTGTACAAGCCCTATTGGCCTATACGAGGTAATTATAATTCAACTTGTCCGGGGACAAGCAGCCTGTGTATGTGTAAATGTCTTGCTGGTATCGAGGTTCTCCCCCTCCCCAAGGTCCAACTACTGATCCTTCCCAGGATGCAGCCCCACAACAGCTAACTCCCGGGTACCTATCTACTACTGCTAGGTGAACAGAGCCATTAGGTGAAAAGAAACTTGTCCATTTCTGATCCGTCCGGGATTCCGGATTAAGAGACGAGAACGATCTCGTCAATACGACTTCGTAACTCTTGGAAGGAATACGAGGACGAGGTGAAATATAATGACAAAGGGCTGGGATATGAAGACGGGGATAACTATTAAAATCCACCTAACCTGATATCTATGTCTAATATATTATTGGAACAATCCATTGGATCCTACGTATATTATGTTACCCGGTAATTCGTTCCATAAACTTTCAACCCAATTTACCAGCCAGTATTCACCCAGGTCTACGCGAAACTTATCTTACCGCATATAATAGCGATCTGTATACAGTAATCGCGTCACTCATAAAATCTTCTTTTCTATATAATGTAAAAAAAAAAGGTTCATAAATCTCTTTCCATAAGGAAGGTTTCCAGTTCTTGGCATTATCTACGTACCATCTTTTTTGTGTACATTGAGGTGAATTTACATCAATTCTATAGTAGACTAAAACTGAACTGCATATTCTTAGCCTAACAGCGGCAAGACAAGGCTTAAGAATAATGTCGAGCTCATCGTGGCTGACGCCTCTAGAAGTCACACCAGATTGATAGCATTGATGTCTTGCCTTCAGCTCCCCTACTGATCATGACTCAAAGATCTTCCTCTTATTCAGATTTCGCAATTTCAACAGTATCCAGGTGACATCTGGCAAGTTCATTAGTAGCCTTTAAAATTAAAATTTACGTCCCATTAACACTTCATACGCAGTAGACACGAACGTAAAGGTTATTTAACCTTACTTAAAGGTTTAACAATCTTATGAAAAGTAGTTTTGCCTTTGAGAACACACTCAACAGGCTATACTGAAATGTATACTGAAAATTTAATTAGTAGAGGTAGCACACAGGTGAATACAGAAAACGTATCTTCATAAAATGACAGAAAACGCATCATTCAGAAACATGGTAGGGATGACTACGTTGTAAGGTGACATGAAACTTGTTTGGTCATAATATTAGCTAAAAGACGCATTTTATTTTATATTCATTATTACTTTATCATAATGGATTAATAACTAGTTCAGATTTCAACGGTGTGTATGGATATGTATGCATATATGTATATGAATATATATGTATGTGTGTGTGTGTGTGTGATTTTCTATATACAATTTAGGTAAATTACCTAACGCCTATTAATGCAGTAAGACGATCAATATTTATGTGCATACAGGTATATTTTTAGCAATATCAGCGGAGGTATATGATCACATAACTTGAAATTATAAATATATACACTATTGGAGTGTATTGCGTTCCACTGTTAAGGCTTTAACATTTAGATCCTGGCAACCACAGCCCGCTGTATGTGCAGCTGCTGTCAGATACAACTAAACACTCCTCCAGTGTATATTACTACAAGCTTCCTCTTGATGGTGTCCGACACTTTCACAGGAAAGTCGGCAATCTAGTTCTCCTCAGAACACATTCTGCTGCTATATAAATGTTATACTATGTGCACGCGGCTTATTTTATACAGCCGGAAATTCTGATTTATAATTAGCAGAATCTACGTAATGCTCCTCGCTATATCACATTAGGCATAACTTATTTCATATATATAAATGTTATACTATGTGCACGCGGCCTATTTTATACAGCCGGAAATTCTTATTTATAAATAGCAGAATCTACGTAATGTCGCTGGTAAGGAAACCAAGAGATGGTAACAATCTGGAACACCACAAAGCCCAGAGGCATCCACTCTTGTTCATGTCGTTGGGGCCGTGCATGTACACAGTGATTCCCTTCATGATTAAAGCTTGCTTGAGCCTTGTCAAAGTAAAGCACTAATCTTGCCAGCATATAACACAGCTTACCCAAGATACACCCGCCCAACTTTAACGTTAGGATATACGTTTGCTAAGAAAATGTGTATGGCGAAGCCTGACTAGTAAGCACTGGATGCTTGGTAGCTTCCCTGGCAAATGACATCAACAGCACTCTGAGAACTCACGTTAGTTGAGTGCAAGCCAGCCAGCCAGCCAGGAGCAGCAGCGCCCGCCCTCTGCCTGCCTGCCTGCCTGCCTGCCTGCCTGCCTGCCTGCCTGCCTGCCTGACCGCTAGCTGGGGTTGTTGCACTACATAACACTTCCAATCTCTCACGGATTAACGCGACAATAATTTCCCCCAGTGTACCAGCCAAGCCACGTGTCCTAACACTACCTCTACCCTACCGTCGTCCAGCAACCTCAACCGCTCCACAAACCGTCGCTTTCCTTAACACTACCACCACTACCAGGATCACTACCTTAACCACTCTTACACACTACCACTTAAGTCAGGCATAAACAACCCCAACACCAGCCCGACACACCCTAACCTTACCTAAAACGAAAATGAAACTAGAAGTGCAGATATGATCAAACTCGTCACGTACTCTTGAGAAATGAGAGTGAAATGATAAAAGAACATTCTGACCGCACTTTATGACAGGAGGAGAAGAGGGGGGGGGGCGTTAGGAGGGTTAATGGGGAGGGGGTTAAATGGGTTACTGAAGAGGGGGGTTAGATAGGGTTAATGTGGCGGGGGTCTATGCTGGTCTGTCCGCGCAGGTGCATGTCTGAGCGCACCCGTGTGCATGCCTGCGGGTCTGTGCGCGAGCGTAAGGGTGTTGTATATATTTATAGATGGGTTTGTTTATACAAGTTTACGTGAAGTTTTTGACCTAATTATAACATTTAATATATGCAGTTTTAAACTGCATACTCATTACAATAGTCAAATTCAGAACCGGGCACTATTTTCCTATCAACTTGTACAAATCGTTACAATAACGGCCGAGCTATGCGGCGTACGTCAGACTAAATACTAACTTTACATTTTGTCTAAAAGTGTACATCACTTAGCTTTGAAAGGCGATATATGATGGAAAAAAAGTGTAGGTTACGACTGGAGCTGTGACAAGCATTTTATTTTCATTACATTACAAAAGTAGGACGATGGGAATGCAACTTAAAGGCCTAGTAATTATTTAATTATTGTATACAAATGTGAAACAAACCCAACCATTATGAACGGAGAGGATAGCTTCATCTGGGCATGGCTTTCGGGATTACTGTCTACGTTTACTGTCCCTTCAGTTACTACCAGTAAATGAAGGGACAACCTGGGAGAAGGCAAGTTGGAGGGGTTATCTTGAGGTTATCTTACGATGATTTCGGGGCTTTTTAGTGTCCCCGCGGCCCGGTCCTCGACCAGGCCTCCACCCCCAGGAAGCAGCCCGTGACAGCTGACTAACACCCAGGAACCTATTTTACTGCTAGGTAACAGGGGCATAGGGTGAAAGAAACTCTGCCCATTGTTTGTCGCCGGCGCCCAGGATCGAACCCGGGACCACAGGATCACAAGTGCAGTGTGGTGTCCGCTCGGCCGACCGGCTCCTCAAGGTCAAGGGACAACAAGGTCATGATGGTGAGGGGGGGGGGCCATCGAGCGGATGTCTGCACGTCGGAGGAGGGAGGAGGAGGGAGGGGGAGGGGGGGGTGTGCTGGTATGGGACACGGGAAAAACTTGAGGCGGAAGTTGGAGGCTGGGAAAAATGATACAATATATTAAGATATATATTAATAGACAGGTCTGATACACAGGATAAAGTGAAGCAAACCCAATACGCAAGTAAATATATATGCAACAATGTACTGTATATGACCCGTTAATACTGTGAAAAAAACAGAACAAGAACTACTTATCAAGATGATGTAAAACATGATTGGTTATATGACAAATGCATCATTAACAAAATATAAGCGAGATAGCATTCAATATCCGTACGCCTGATGGACTCTCTCCTGTTTTTGGGGGGTATAAACACCCCGGGATACTCGGCCGTCCTGAGGTTTCCCAACGTCAAGAAACTGTCGTATTCCAGGGGCCAGATTCACGAAACCACTTACGCAAACACTTACGAACCTGTACATCTTTTCTCAATTTTTGGTGGCTTTGTTTACAATTATTAAACAGTTAATGAGCTCCGAAGCACCAGGAGGCTGTTTATAACAATAAAAACTGTTGATTGGGAAGTTTTCATGTTTGTAAACTGTTTAATAAATGTAACCAAAGCCGTCAAAGATTGAGGAAAGATGTACACGTTCGTAAGTAGTTACGTAACTGCTTCGTGAATCTGGCTCCTGAGGTCTTGCCTCGACCCTAGGGAGAGCCCCATAAACAGTGGTGTAAGGTGGGAGAGAAGACCTATCCCACCAAACACACACCGAAACTACGACGTTGGTACAACGTTCGAACAAATTTTAACACCTAACCAGTTATAACCACCAATATAGCAAGTTGTAACAACGTTTTAATACGTCATAAACACGTTAAGCCAAGATATAACAACTTTATTATAAGTTGTAACAAGCAGAATATAGAGACAGTTTCGGTTTGTGTTTCCAGGGATCTTGGGAGAGTGACTTTAAGCACTTGCCTGATGTAGTACTGAGCCGCACACCTCACCGCCACTGGAGAACCATCCCACTTACCTTCCCGCTGCTGGTGCTCATCAGGGCAGTTCACTACGGCTTACCTGCCAAGAGAGAACAATCATGCCAAAAGTGTAACCACACAACACCAAGAGTCATTACACTAAGCTGCCGCACACAAAAACAACATTCCTGAACCGCTTTTAGCAGACAACCAAAACAAAATTTATATAAAGGTTGACGTTCAAAAGAATTATAATGGCACAAAACAAAGATAACCAATTATTAGCTAACCTAATTAATGACTGTTGTGATCGCATACGATTAAGGAAGCCCCGATCTCTTTATCAGATAATCTTAAAAACACCATTATGAATGTTTTAACAACAACAAGCTTCTTTCATCTGCTCCATGCATGTATATTAAAGCATATATACAAGTTTGCAATGGTTATACTACCAAACAGCGAGAGGAACTTATGACACACAATTGCTGTTAATGTCTTCAGTCTAATGAGCCATTCTAGACGTGTGAAAACTTTAGTCAAAATATAAAAAATTACTAAACCACAAGCCCATCCAATTAGCAGCATCTTGTGTTTATTACCGAGGCTCCTGTGGCAGCGCACTTACTTGGCGCCCGACCCCACACCTACTACACCCACACACCCAGCCCGACCCCACACCTACTACACCCACACGTCCAGCCCGGCCCCACACCTACTACACCCACACACCCAGCCAGCCCGGCCCCACACCTACTACACCCACACGTCCAGCCCGACCCCACACCTACTACACCCACACGTCCAGCCCGACCCCACACCTACTACACCCACACGTCCAGCCCGACCCCACACCTACTACACCCACACCCAGCCCGGCCCCACACCTACTACACCCACACGTCCAGCCCGACCCCACACCTACTACACCCACACCCAGCCCGACCCCACACCTACTACACCCACACCCAGCCCGGCCCCACACACTTGCCGTTCTCTTGATTTGCCACAACGTACAAAATACAAAGTGCTACCCTAACCACAAACGCACAAGCCCAAGCAACCCATTTAATCGCACGTTGCATAGCAAACGTGGATAATTGTGTATGTACCATAACGTACAAAATGAGACGTACTAGTTGAAAGGACGGGTTGCTCATCCAGTCCGCCCCAACATCCACGATACCTGCCAGTCTCTCACACACACACACACACACACACACACACACACACACACACACACACACACACACACACACACACACACACACACAGTCAAACCTCCCATTTTTAAGCAAAATAAATTCCTACCTTTCGTAATTATTAAACCGCTACAATAAAATCACGGAAACTTGAAAATAAAATCAAAATGACGATGCCTTATTCGTGGACTTTACAACAAAAGCTCATCATGATCGTGGCGAGGAAGTGACAGACCACGAGGCCCAGCGGGATGGTCAACTTTCTAAAGAAAATCAGTTCCGAGGTCGTCAAAATCTCGGAAACACAAGGAACATTTTTTTCCTACCACAGACGTGGCCACACATTTACAATGCTAACCAGCATTTATACATTTTCTTCTGTCCTCCATGGACAGGGTTAGAGATTTGTTAAACATATAATTCAGTGATTTATTGAACAATCAACCACAGAAGGTGATTGTAGTGCTTTTAAAATGCTAAGCTAACCTACAAACATAAACACACAGATTTACGTCTGTCTTACATAAACAGTGTTTGAGGTGTCTTTTTACATAGCGTCATTAATGTGCGTTTAACCCAAGGTACTAACTGGCCTTGCCTCTGAGCTTCGTCTCATTCTTTGCAGAAACTAATATCGTGAAAGTTATCTTGGTAGACGACAGAGTAATTGCAGATATCGATAAAGACTGCTGCCGCTGGACAGCAAAAAATTACACGATATTTAACATGTAATTGCAGATACTTGGATATGGAAAAAATTATAATTTAAAGGAGATAGAGAATGCAAGTAGATCTCTTAGATGGATAACGACACGCAAATCAGCCCTAACATTTAGCGATCATAAAGAAAACGTGGCATCGGTCGTGAAAATTATGGGCCGGAGTTCGAGCAACCTGTCCTCTCCAATAATACACTGCAATTTAACGTCAAAATCCTAAAACGACAAATAAAGGGGCACTATAAATCATAGTGGCTCTCAAACATTCACGTTATACACGGCGTGGGTCGATAAGGTGTGTTAGGGTCGGGTGTACACCAATTTCTGTACGTTGTGGCAACTCGAGAGGACGGGCTGGTGTGTGAGCCTTTAAACTCAAGGAATGCCACCACAATTAAATTTCTTTCCTTATTATGCACCCCATACCCATCCCGTGGGCGGTGGGGTAAAGGATTACAGAGGCACATAATCGGTCCAGGAACCGAACCCTCTAGTTCGTATAGCTAAGCAAATTTTCTCTTGACGCTAGTTATACAATTATTGATGTTATATATACATGTGCACATACTCATTCATACATGTCACCTCAATTAATGCTACTATCCATCACAAATACTAATATTAATGTCATTTTCAATATTTGAGAAGGTCCGATTGCAATGTTTAGCAAGGTAGGTATTGATATTCACTTAGTCACTAATCACGGACGTCGTTTCTGGCCAGGTCCCAAACTTGCACAATTAAATAACCTGCCAGAGCGAAAAATTTGGTAAGAAAAGCAGAATAGACAATAAAATGCACAATGTGTCATAAGCACAATTAAAGAACAGTACATAAACATCAGAGACCCACGGCTTTTCAACCAGCAAACAAATCAATGATTGTCGAAAAAGTTGTGCGGGAAGTGCCCAATAGTCGGGTTGTGATGGGTATGCGGGCCGCTCCCAGCTACCGTTCACATCGTCATCACAATAGAAGGAAAACTCTCAAACCCGACTACAGGTACACACAAAGGCACACGCGCACTGTTGACCAAGATAAAATTATGAGGAGGATTACGTGAAGACTAGCAAGGAGAATGTTAGAAGGTACAAAACAAGGCGGGAAAGAATGAAGGGGAATTAAAAGATGAAGAAAAAGCAAGACTTAAGAAAAAGCAATCCTCTCACATAGCGACTTGCCCTCCTCTTCTCGCCGCCTCTTCCCCTCCCTCACGAAGCCTCTCCTCCCCTCTCATCTCTCTCATCTCTCTCATCTCTCTCACGCGGCCTGTCCTCCTCTCCTCGCCCCACTCTTCATCTCTCCCTCCCCACCTCTCCCACCCACAACTCCCCCCCCCTCTCGAGCCTCTTCTCTATAAATACCATTTGGACAATCCAAATTTACTGTTCAGTCGCTTTGCTTTTAGTCCTCCACTCGTACCTCTCACTATCTACCATTTCACCTCCAAACTTAATAAACTTATACACCTAGGCGCTCTAGAATTGATTCCAGTGACCTCCGATAGGATACGACAGGATGGACTGAGGAGAGGCAGCAACAAATGTAAACATACCAAAAAATGGCCGCCTGTACTTCCTGGAGTGAGATTCTTGGTATACTAGCAGCAGCAGCAACATTAATTAGCCAGACCACGCACTGGGAGGCCCGAGGCGCTGGTCTGCCTCGCTCATCACACGTGGTGACAAAGGTGGTGTCCTGTGTCTGGCGCCTCCTGCTCTATCCTCAACACGCACTAAACATGTTAAATATTGGAACGCGGTGTGAATTTATTGAACAGCGTCCCACCCTGTGAGTGAACATGCCGCCTAGCATCAGATGTTAGTTTAGGTAATTATTATGCACCCCATCCCGTGCGGCGGTGGTGGAAAGTTACTGAGGCACATAATGGGTTCAGGAACTAAACCCTACAGTTAATTTAACTAAGCAAATATCAATCTTGTGATGCAAGTTACACACTTTTTAAGACACTCATATCTACACATATATACAGTACATATACACACACAAATGATTGTGTAAAATCACGAAGAAATTATCACGTGATGAACAGTGTGACAGTGTTAGACCACGTAGGAAGGATTAAAACAGGAATTTCCTTAAGTACCTTCATATTTAATAATACATCTTCAGGTAGGATGAATTCAGATCCTTCTGAAGATGTATTATTAAATACGAAAGTACTTAAGGAAATTCCTGTCTTAATCTTAATCTCCGTGGTCTGATACTGTCACACAAATACAGTACATATTAATAGTCTTTTCATATGACAAGTGGTTCACAACAGTCTATACAAGGCAGTTTACATCTGGGGTGAGTCAGTTACAAAGTCACCAATCCTGCTCCACACCCGTGCAGCTGGGCGGCAGCTTTACAGTCCCATGCATTCATTACCTAATGCCAGCTAACTGCATTTGCTATATATTTACCCACCACTGGCGTGCGCTGCGCAGTTCAACAGTTTTCTCTATTGTATTCACTGCACGCCATTATCTTTCTACCGTCTCCCCAAACTTGCTGATATTCCGGGTCAATCATCAAGTCATTGATGTAAACAAATATGAAAGGCGGTGGGTACTGGTATGTAGAGCCGTGCATATCAGTACATAGAACCACAACTACTAGTATGTGTCCCTCCACTCCGACTTTTTAATCAATTTCGTCGTTCAGTCACATCCTGATCCAGTTTAATGTGTTTCCTGCCATGCCTTTAATACGCTTGGAAAAAATGCTAACCGAGCGGTGAGAGGAGGACTTCATACACCCGTGTTGAGAGTCTGGTCAACCTTTTTCTAGGAGATTTATTTTAGAATTACTAATTATTTTTTCCATGAACTTTCCTAAGCTATTGACACTTCCTTACCCCATCCTTACTCCATCCTCACCTCGCCCCCCACCCACATCATATCCCCGCTCAACACCCACCCCATCCACCCGGGTGGGGGGTGAGTGTTTGGGGGGGGGGGAGCAATAGCGCCTCCAAGTTACTCGCATCTCGCCTCGCCTGTGCTCAAGAGCACTCATCACCAACACCCCCACCCATCCACCTCACTCCTCGCCCTCCCTTATCAGCAGTGGGGAAAGTAGTTTATACTTATAGGCGATAATATAAAATCAAGTTTCTCCCCACTTGCTCGCTCACAGTACATGTACGTTACTTTAAATTGGAAATACAGACGAAATGTAAATTCTAGAGATACGAAAACAATGAAATGTTTTCACTTACACTGAAGGCATTTCCTTAAATGCCTTCATTGCACTTCTTTCGGTTCACAACCAAAAGGTTCCAAAGATGATTACCGCGCAGGACGGAGACGTTTGGGTATGTATCCTTCCACCGGATGCCTCTTCACTTAGCAGTAAACAGGTACTTATCTGGTAGTCCGGCAAATAATGCTGGTTACATACTTGGAAAAAGCAAGTTATTGCCTTAGACTCCTACCTGATCTTCCATAATCCTTATTGGCTTGCTGTCTCACACGATGGGCAACCCCCACTGACAATACTAGGCCTAGGATTAAAAAAAATTCACACGTATTTTTTTGTACAAATTTTAACTACACTTAAGTCTTTCGCACTTTTGAGTGATTATCTCCGGACGAGACTTGCATCTCGACGCGCCGGCGAGAAACAATGGGCAAAGTTTCTTTCACCCTATGCCCCTGTTACCTGCCAGTAAAATAGGTACCTGGGTGTTGTCAGGTCAGCTGTCACGGGCTGCTTCCTGGGGGTGGAGGCCTGGTCGAGGACCGGGCCGCGGGACACTAAAGCCCCGAAATCATCTCAAGATAACTCAAGATAAGATAACCTCGACTACTAGTAAGTACCAGGCACGTGTCTTCCAAACCAGGTACTCATTTAGTTTATATAATTCTCAGTAAACCCATGTTGCAATATCACAGAGCATGAGCCTTAAACCCCAAATGTTATACTTTTAGTATTTTCCTTGTAAATCCATGTATACATGACTTATATTGTATATGGTTTAATAGAAAAAACAACACTCAGATCTGAATAATGCAAGTGTGCAAAAGATTGTGTAGTTTGATTTCTTTTACTTAAAATACATAAGTTTTTTTTAATCCTATGTTTATGTCTGAGGCCATGAGTTCCAAATATGCCAAAAATATGCAATAAATGAAAACTAGTTCGATTCAATCAAACTTTTTGGACGAGTTGTATATAAAAAAAGGATTTCATCTGGTCCAAGTCTCAGCATCGTAGCATAAATAGGAAGGGAGAAAAAATATTGAATTATGTGTCAAAAATTTTCCAATATGGTCAAAAATTAATGCAAACACAAGTGTCAACTGAAATCATGTCTATAACTCTCAGCTATCACAATAGCATAAAATAAAAATATTTAATAATTAGTTGTATCCAAGTTTTTAAATTTTTTTTCATTTGTTTATCGGACGATTTGCATCAAACTTATACACCTGACTGCACGTAAGCCTATCTGTAAGGGTGCCAATTTTGGAGGAAATTGGTTGATGTCAACCTCAACCACAGATGGCAGCACCTTAAGACTTAATTTTTAATGACTTATTTTTAGGTAACAAACGGTAGTCCTTACTCGTTCATTTTTATTCAATTTACACGAAACTTACACATTATATGTGAAGTTTGGGTGTCTAAAATCTGATGCCAACCTTTTTTCCTAAGTTCATTTATTAATTTTATAATAGCAATAAATATGATATATTTGCATATTTTTTTGGGGGGAGGGGGGGGGAAACTTTAACTATTTGTATTAGTAAAACTAAACATTTTGGAAAATCCGCGGCATCCGATCCTTTATTATATGCTAATGTGTCGGAAACGTGTCATAGAATAATTATATTTGAAACTTGTGGTTGTAGGAACTTACTGAAAATGTGTAATATTAGTTGAAAAAAAAAATTAAATCTCCCGTTTCTATTTAGGACTGCAATACTGAAACTTGGAACAACTTGCAGCTCTTTTCATATGCAACTAGTCAAAAAAGATTTGTTGACATTGAACAAAGTTTAAAAAACTAACTCATGGATACTAAGACGTTATCATTACTTAATATTAGGCCTAGTATTATGGGTCTAAGATATGCTTGGTTAGGATAAATGACTTATGATAGTTTTTTTTTTATAATAGATTAATGATAGGTAATTTTTTTACCTATCGTAAATTGTATTACTATTGTAAAATTTTATAACCTATTGTAAATTTTTATAAATTTAATATAAATTTTACTTATTGTAAATTTTAATTTTTTTTATTAATGATAGGTAAATTTTTATGATAGATAAATGATAGGTTGTAGATTTGTTTCATTTATAACGTTTGCTCTCGTTTAAAACATTGGTCTGTAATTTGTAAGCATATGAAATATGGACTGTTAATGTCGACATACTAGACACATAATGTAGACATACAATAATCATTATGTTTAACACGTTAACACCCTACATAAAATACATCAAAATGATAAAGCTAGCATTTAGCTTGACCAAACGTAACTTAAGCCAAACCTATCATATCCTAGGCCTAATTTGAATACTGTATATGCACTATGTATAAGCTGTATAATGGGTTTATTTCATCTGGTCTACTTTGATCAACCATGCGAGCTACAGTACAAACAAGTATTAAGTGCGGGCAGTTGCTTGTGGACACCCGTGCATGTAGTAGCTACATGTAGGTCACTACCATTTAGGAGGACGGACTTGTAGTAGTATTTACACAGTATCAGCAAGCACAAAACTGTAAACAAAGTCCCATTAAGTGACAACACTAGGTGATGTAATAGGGTGTGTTAATGGGGGGCTGGCACCAACCTGGTGATGTTTCTGGGGATCACCGCCCCGCCGCTTCTCCTCTCACTAGACGTCTTGGTCGACGGCAGTTCGCAGTCCGACGTAACCACCGCAGCCCTGCTGAGCAAGGATGCTTAGAAAGATATTAAATTCCTCTTGACAGTTCGGTCTTCCCTTATATCTGAAGGATTGCACTTTATTAGACTGTCACATTACGTAAGAGCCGCTGTATAGCCAGACAACTATTTCCTCGACTACATATTCTTGCGTCTGATGAAAGCACTACTTGAGATATAAGCAAAATCCGACATTAAATATCCAATAATTTATATATATATAATAACCACTCAGCTTTATCTTGCCTCCGCCTTCTTAAGTCATATTTTGCTACTGGAGAATCTAACTACTATAAAGGTCAAATCTCAATTAGTCTACAATATTTTACATTAAACTCAGTGACAGTGTGAGTGGTGATGGATCATGGTACATTAGAAGGTAGCACAAATATGTAATAGGTGGGAGTATCTAAAGTAACGGCATTTGCATCGGCCAAAATATTGATGATCAGTTTAGCTATTATTTTTCCTTATATCCTGTCAAGGGTGCAATGCTATGCCACTTGCCTTTGAAACCTTAAAAGTTTCAAATTAACAAGAGATCTTCAGCAAGCGTCAAGGGAGTTGATGATGACAGCGTGTGAAGCGATGACAGCTCGGCAGGTGACGGCTGACGAACAAGTTCAGGCAGTGTGTGTGTGATAATCACCCTAAGATGTGCATAAAAGGTGGCGGGCGGTGCGTGGCTTCCCCCCACCTGGCATGGCAACAGTGGCATCGGCACACTGCTCCCGCCCACTGATTTATCCACCCACATCACACACCTTCCAGCAACCCACCCACATCACACGCCTTCCAGCAACCCACCCACACCACCCCTCTCCCACCCACTCACCCCATGCAGACGCGGTCCACCCACACCCTGTTGCTCCCCTTTCTGCAGCGCACCGTCCCACCCTTCATGTACAAGCTTATTTCACCCACTCACCTGCGTAATAAACCACCTTCCCAGCGGGTCAGTGGCCTCCCTCCACAGTGCCAGTGACCATCACCTCGGCCCACCACCTTCACTTGTGGTCTTATGGGACAAAGACGCACGTAGCCGCCAAAGCCATCCCCGGAGCCCTTAGATATGTACAACCTTGACTGGTGGCTACCAGATTACACACTCCTACTGGATCCGGCTGGATCAAACCTTATGTAATATTAGGGAGGTACCCGGCGTTGTCCGGGCCTCGGTCTATCCCAACTATCCATCCACATACTCATCTTTCTATCCATCCATCTTATAAAAACTCTATCTTATAAAAATATAATTGTCTAATATGTGGGCGGCCGTCAGCGAGGAGCAGCTTAGTGATGTGAAATACTGTAAAAAAAAATTAGGTCTTTCTTACTCCGATAAAGAGTAATGAGAAGAAACCTTTAAAATTGTAGCAGACTCGTGTGTTTTATGCCAGCACGGGAATATTGCCAGCAAGAAATTTGTTAACTTTTCCCCGAGATCAGTGAATAATGGTGCATATGACAATAGGATTTTTTTTTTGCTTGAAAAGATTGCTTTGGAAATATTTAGTTGGTGAGCGGTGGTAAAAATCGTCGTGGGAGTCTGAATGTGACCACCAACACGCTATTCCCTTTGAATACTGGCGACCCAGACCAGCCTATGTTTATCCCATACCCCGGTTGCGGTTGGGCCTCGTAGCCTGGTGGATAGCGCGCAGGACTCTTAATTCTGTGGCGCGGGTTCGATTCCCTCACGAGGCAGAAACAAATGGGCAAAGTTTCTTTCACCCTGAATGCCCCTGTTACCTAGCAGTAAATAGGTACCTGGGAGTTAGTAAGCTGTCACGGGCTGCTTCCTGGGGGTGGAGGCCTGGTCGTGGACCGGGCCGCGGGGACACTAAAGCCCCGAAATCATCTCAAGATAACCTCAAGATAACCTACCCCAGACCATTCCCTCGGCTAATCTGGGTGAAGCCAGCCCCAACCCTGTGACCTCAAACTTTGAACAGACAAACATTCACTATTACAGTATAGAGTGAGCACAGCGTGGTCCATGGGTTAAAGTGCACGTCTGCGGTGACCCAGGACGCTGGTTCGATCCCCCCCCCCCTTCCTCATGCTTCAATGACTCATATATTCATCATGTTATTGTGATTTCTTTGTTTCCTGAGTTACACTCCCACAGCAAGGCCCGTGGCCAGTGTAGCCTGGTTATTGTCTGGTCTGTGAGGCTACCATCGTAGACCGAATGTCTACGATGGAAGGGCGATACTGCTGGTAGGAGATAGCAAAGTTGAGTGCCTTTGATGTTTACAACGTTTCGTCTTCGTTCCAAGTTATGCAGTTTGAATGCTTTAGGTCGGTTCCAGTAGTTTAAGCTTCACAGATTCCATATAAACAAAAACGTCTCATGCAACATTTTCTTGTTCTGCATTCTTGCCTGCCTTGAAAGGGGATGCAAGGACCCAACGATATCCCACACGTGATAGCACCAATGCTTTGAAGAGGTGCTATCCACACCATCCACTGGTGTGGAATCCCTTGTTTTGAATATCATCATCAACCCTATTATTTTAAATGCGGTTGATCTGTTTTATTGTGATCTATAAACTAAGAATTTTGACACTATTCCAGGATGTTTGATTTGGTCGCTTCTTTCTATAAGAAAATATGACTTATCCTGCACAGCCGTTATCAACAAAGGCTGAATGTTCGTTAATCCAGCCGCCACATCCCACGTTAATGAATGAAGACGCCTTACACACGACGCCAACCGTCTCCTGGCTACATTCATTCCCTCCAACAGCAGACCCTAAAGACACATTCATCAATTTTAAACATTCTCTTCATTCAAAACACAGACTTCCTCAAATATAAAATTATTATATATTAACATACCATGCACATTTAGGCATAGTTTAGATTAGGTTAAGTATTTAGGGTTCTGTTAATTATTTGTGGTACGTGGGTGAAGCATTTACAGAGTTGCAATTCGAACAGAGGTCAACAAAGCACTGTTCGAGAAATGTTCGATCAAGTATGAGTTGTGCGTAATGTGATTTTTAATTCATAAAGGTGTTTTAGCGGCTGCATGGAATGAGCATTTGCTGTTGTTGAGAAAACCGGGCTGCCAGACTCTTATTACATTCGAACATTCCACGAACCAACCCGTCCTCAGATCAAGTCCATTCCATCCAGCGGTCGACCCCAAAGACGCATTCATAAATTTAAACATGCTGTTCATTCAAAACTGGAATTTTCTCAAATATAAATTAATATTATATATTAGCATACTGTGCATATTTAGGCATTGGTTAGGTTAGGTGTTTAGGTTCTGTTGGCGATTATTTGTAGTACGTGGGAAGTGAAGCACTTGTTCTGAAAGTGTTCAAACGTCATCCAGCCAGTCCTCCAAACAAAGACCCAAAAGTGGTTCCATGCATCCACTTTTGGACACCTTGGTGCACACCATGCACCCGCCCAACCCCCCTGTTTATGAATGAAAAACGGTTTACACACGACTCAATTGATTTCGTTCGGGCACTTCTGGAACAAGTGCTTCGCTGACGACTTTTGTTCGAACCACAACGCTATAAATTCTTTACCCACGTACTACAAATAATCGCTAACAAAACCTAAACATCTAACCTAACCCATGCCTATATATGCACAATATGCTATTATAATAATTTATATTTGAGAAAATTCCCGTTTTGAATGAACAGCATGTAAACATTTATGAATGCGTCTGTGGGGTCGATTGCTGGATGTAATGGACTGGAGTCGAGGACGGGTTGAACTGCCGACCCTCAGCTGGGGGGTCGAACTGCTTCACCCATGTACTACAAATAATTGCCGACAGAACTTAAAACACCTAACCTAACCTACGCCTAACTATATATAGAAAATATGACTGACGCTTTTTATTTTTCGCCTAATTATATTTTGTCTCTTTTGAAGGTCATAGCTTACTTTTTCCCACTAGAAGTGCATCTTAAAATTCGCGGGCAGTAGGTTGGCAATTCAAGGGAGGAGGCAGGGAGGAGGACAGCTGAGATGAAGGGGAAGGGGGGGGATTAAACAGCAGAGATGGGGAAAGAGGGGGGGGGCGAGTTAAAGGAATGTGTTAAGAGACTGAAGCCAAGTTTTGAGGCAGTTGATCCAAATAGTGTCTAGTGTGTGGATGAGAGAGCGAGGGTGTGTGAGAGGTGGCGTTGGAGATGATGCAAGTGTGCGCGCGTACAAGTGGGGGAGAAGAAGAGGGAGCGCTCAGAGTGGGGGAGGAGGAGGAGGGCTCGCAAGCGTGCGTGAGAGGGGAATGAGGTGGTGGTGCGCGCGTGAGAGGGGGATGAGGGGCGGTAGTGCATGTGAGAGGATGAGTGGATATTGCGCGCGCAAGGCAAGGTAGATGACGGGGTTGAGAGATTCACCATTACCAGCTTCACCGCCGCCAGAGTAAGAAGGGCGACGAGCCACTAAACACAACAAGCATTAGTATGAAGCGCTCGACACTACCGGCTACGGCTCAAGGCCACCCAATGTCACGACTCCCACCCACCCACCGCTTGCGTCCCACCGCCCACGTCCCGCTGCCAGCCACACACACAGGTACACTGTCCGCTACGGTCAAAGCTACCTCCCAGGCTAAAAAAGATCCCCAACTAGGCACCTCAATCCGTAAACAAATGAAACGACCAATCAACCAGCTACTTAACAAGCGCAGCCAACAGTTTAATTAGTACTTTAGCTACTTTATTAACCAGCTGGCAAGTTAATGGGCCCGCTAGACATCTAGATAACCAGTCAACACGAACAAATGTGTTTAAAGTAAAGAATATTAATATATTTCATTACTGGAAATCAAATATATGTAAAAGTATAACGACAACCTCTTAAACAAGAGGTACCAAACAAGTAATGATACTTTTAATTAAGACACTATTGCTCTTTAGAGTTGAAAATTGTCGCAAGTTAATAGCTCTGTTTGACGCCGGAGAAATAGCTGACCTGTACGACATGCCAAGGTCTTTTTATTGCCCGAATCCACTCAATAAAACATCTAAATTATTGAGACCGCTTGAAAGGTTTAAATTATATTCTCTAGACCGCAGGCGAGATGCATAGTAATTTACACTTGGAAAACATCAGTGGGAATGTGTTCCAAATCTGCACACACGGAAATAACTCCACACGGGAGGAGGAGGCATGGCAGGATGTCAACAGTAGCCCCGTTGAGAAGCAGTTATGCAATAGATACGATTTGAGAATTCACTCAACATCAAGTGCCAGAGACTGCTCAACTCTCTTCATCTTAACATAGGGGGGCATAACTGGCTGACCTCTAACGGTGTTTAAGATAACTTGATAAACACGTCCAGAGGATACCTGATCAACCAAGTTGTGACTTGTACGTCAAGGTGCGAGCAGCCGCGTCCAACAGTCTGGTTGACCAGACCACCATCATGAAACCCTTACCCCAAAGAGAAACAAAAGAAATCTAGTTAAGGTCTAATCATATAAGCAACATTGCTTGTTTCTCTGCAAAGGGTTCCGAGCTATTAAGAAAGACCGATGGCACTAGACCTCACCACACTAGAGAAAAGAAGGAATACGGCAGACATGATATCGACGAACAACATTCTAAGTGACCAAGAAGATAGAGAAGCAACGTTCAAAGTTAAGAATAATAGAAAATGTGAACATAATTGAAAATTGATAAGAAATGTCACAGATGCCAGAAGGTACTACATCGTTTAAGTGCTAAATGGAAAGGATTAAATGAGGAAATTGTCAACGCCCAAGTTTAAATGTAATTATATTGAGAAAGATACGTGAAAACAATATAATTGAAATTGAAATAAGCTTATTGAGGTAAAATACACACAAAGGGATGAGGTAGCTCAAGCTATTCTCACCCCGTTCAGTACATCGTGTTAATACATACAGACACACATCACAAGCAATAAACATATTACCAAACATTCTGAGAGATAAACATATACATTTCCTCCTTATAATACATAAGTATTGTATACAATATCATTGCATTGAACTACTAATGGCTAAACGACTATAGACTCTGCAAGCACATAAAGGCGAGTAAAGTATGGACACAGTACTGCTTATCCCAACAATTTGGAATATCAACCACTTGTCTAATAACTGCGGTTGCTATCGAAAATGATTTAACATTTTAGGTAGCAGAGATCGTATTTATTCTTATTAGCAGCAAATGTTTTAAGTCGTAGTTAATTTTGATTATGTAATGAAGGTTTATGAATAGGTCAGCGCGTCTGTGACGTAGCAGTTTGTGGAGGCGCCAAGAAAAGTGCCGGGTAGGGTAGAATGAGTGGAGGAAGGATTGGGAGGAACATAGCCAGATAGGATAGGAAGGATTGAGGTAGGGTTATAGGGACCAGGACATGCAAGTCTAAGACAGCTCCTTCCGCTAAGTATCTACTGGTAAATTAGAGTTTTTCACATCTGAAAACCGCTGATTGTACTCTTATAAATAACTCTTCCCCACAAAGAAGTCTCATCCTGTCCCATGAATATATATATATTATATATATATATATTTTATATATATATATATATATATTATATATATCTATCCCGAAGTCAGATTGGGCAACGGAGAGACTGGTGCCTGAAACTACTTCAAGGTAACCTCACTTACATAGTAACAAATTTGTCACATCACCTTGTTTCGTGCCTTCGGGTCAACTTTCTCCTCCTACATAATAATAATAATAATAATAATAATAATAAGCACAAGGGAGCGTTATCACTTTTCGCCGCCCTCGACCGGGAGTAGTATAGGTTACAGCAAATAAAATGTGTACTTCCCTTTATTAATGACACATGATGCACCAGATATTCAAAATATGTTGCGTGTGTACTATCCTACCTTTATCGAAAACAAATAAAAAAGAGATCAACACTTTCAAAGCACGCGTTCATGAGCATTATCGGTAAATTGAATCCGTTTTAAAATTAAATGCGAGCATGCAAGCCAACATTTAAGAAATCCTTACAAAGTCAAGTTTTAGGAATACATAAATAAGATGACCGTGATGTTTACTCCAAACCCTAGTGCTCTAATTTGGGCCACTCCGTCCAGCCGTGCAACCTCCGAGACCTGCCAGGTGAAGCTTGGCATATTGTTTAATGAACGATCGGACAAAGCATAAACAGCTCGCCCATGATGATGATTGATGAAGATTAAGCCACCCAAAAGGTGGCACGGGCATGAATAGCCCGTAATCGCCCATGACATAAGCATTTGCTCTTGTAATTACTTGTGGCAGGTTAGGTGGTGGTCTACTTCCATAGTCCGGTCGGTTGGCTTTTCTTTAATCTTAATGAACAATGAGAAGTTCCAGGAGATAAGTTTAGACGGAATTAATTAACATCAAATTACAGGATATTCTCGTTTCTTAAATATTCGTATTACCCTTGAGGGCATGCTAAACACAATTGCCCCAATATATTGTAAAAATTTTCCCATAATCATTTGTATACTATTTGAGTGCCTCCTAGTGCTTTGATGTTATTGAGCATTACTTGGCTTAAACCATGTCTCACACGTGTCGTCAGATTTCGAGTTGTAGCAACCCATCGGGCTGCAGGTAACCCAAGGTCAGGCAGGAAAGAAGGCCTGAAACCCGAGCCAGTAGTGATGCCATAATCCAGCACAAGTGTGTCAGTGTTTCATCATGATCTTGAGGTTATCTTGATCTTGAGATAATTTCGGGGCTTTTAGTGTCCCCGCGGCCCGGTCCTCGACCAGGCCTCCACCCCCAGGAAGCAGCCCCTGACAGCTGACTAACTCCCAGGTACCTATTTACTGCTAGGTAACAGGGGCATTCAGAGTGAAAGAAACTTTGCCCATTTGTTTCTGCCTCGTGCGGGAATCGAACCCGCGCCACAGAATTACGAGTCGTGCGCGCTATCCACCAGGCTACGAGGCCCCGTAGCCACCACGCCAGAAACAACAAACCTGGCTACCATACACTGCTAGCATTTGCCAGTGCCAGAGCTTCTTTCCTCCACTTCCCCATCCATGTACAAAAGGTGGGGAGGTAGTGAGGCAGGCAGCCCTCAGAGAGCCCCAAATATTAACAAGCACCAGGGGTGACTGCAGCGCTGACCCTTGCCACACTTGCTATTCACGACACTCCACCACTACACTCAACACCAACTTCCGTAGCAACGCCGTCGCTCTCTCCGCTCACTTCACCAATGGACCTCTTATTCCAACAACTTCCACGCATTATGCACAACAACGGCCTTAACACCATACGAATGAGCTAGGCAGCATCTGAAACGTCACACCAATAAGAAAAAGAATACTGTAGTGGCGGCGGCAGCCGTAGAAACAGCAACTTTAACTTCTGAAAAAAAAAAAACTATACACAGTACCTATCAGCCAGGCTGTGACTCATACGTCAGGCTGCGAGCAGCCGCGTCCAACAGCCTGGTTGATCAGTCCAGCAACCAGGAGGCCTGGTCCACAACCGGGCCGCGGGGACACTAAGCCCCGGAAGCACCTTAAGGTAACCTACTTTCATGTACACAATTTCATATTAAATTCTGATATCGATATCAATTTCAATTTTTTTTAAAGTTACCCATTATTTTTGTTTTCTTTTGAACTTTTAGAACTTTAGAGTGAACTTTAAATTCAAAGTAAATTGATGGTGACGACAAAAACACAAATCCCCGTCCCATCCCAAATCCTTATCCTGTTCCCTTTCCAGTGCAATAGTCTTAATGGCTTGGCGCTTTTCCCTGATAGTTCCCTTCCAGTAATTTCCACGTCTATGTCATTTGACATCTCTCGTCTCCTTTCTAGTGAGTACATTTGGAGAACTTTGAGACGATCCCAGTACAGTACAGGGGTGCCAATCCACTGTCTAACATCCAGGAAACACCCAGACTCCTAAGAGGCCTCTGGCACAACGCACCGTTCTCAGGCAAAAGAACAGACGAGGCGCCATTCACAACTCTCCTCCACTTACAGCTTTGATTGTTGCCGTCGAAGGCGGCTAGTTTATTGTGCATCCCATACTCATCCTGTGAGCGGTAGCGCAAAAGCATTACAGAGGGCACAAAGTGTCTTTATCAGACCTCATCTTAGATTATTACATAAACAATTTCATCTATCCTTCATAGACGGGTCTTCCAGGCTCTCCCAGATTGTGCCCATAACCCCCCACCTGAACACCACAACACCGCTCTCCAATACCGCCTTCATTCAATTGTTTATACAACCCAATAATATTTTACAATATTTTACAAATATTTTACGAATAATTTCCGAAAACTGGAGATACTTTCGAAATTCATAGGCTACCCTGGCCATGGTGAAAATTGTCTAGCCATGATAAATGTGCAGAGAATTTTGGGATGACGAGGGGTGCGAGCGACGGAAGGGAGGAGGAAAGAGACGGGAGGTGGGGGGCGAGCGACGGAGTGAGATGAGGGGGGCAAGGAACAATGAGGACGGGGACATATACATGTAGGACAAAAACCCAGATAACGAGGCGAGGCATGAATCAATAATGGGCGAGAGAGAGACAGTGGGTAGGTTGCGTTACCCCTCGTCACACACACGTGCCTTTGGTGACATTGCTGCCCACACCATCTCCTCCATCAACACTAGGAACATCACCACCATCAACACTAGCAACATCACCACCATCAACACTAGGAACATCACCACCATCAACACTAGGAACATCACCACCATCAACACTAGGAACATCACCACCATCAACACTAGGAACATCACCACCATCAACATCACCACTCAAGAACTCGGCAGTGATGTGGGAGACAGACTCCATACACAGTTTCAAATGTAGATATGATAGAGCCCAGTAGGCTCAGGACCCCCTGTACATCAGTTGATCGACAGTTGAGAGGCGGAGCCAAAGAGCCAGAGTTCACCCCTCCCCCTCGCAAGCACAACTAGGGCGAGTACAACTAGACGAGTACAAACGGTATTAGCCTCTCAAATCACCACCACCAGTCCCCCCACCCCCAAGTCACACCTATAATCAGCGGTTCTTTACGTACGACCATAAATGCATTCCCCCCCTTCCCTAACAACATCTGGAACTTAGACTATATTGTAGAATACAAAATCAGGGAGCCCACTAACTCAGGAACAATCTCACCCAAATGTACAGTGCTTCCTATCACGTCCACGAAAATATCTTGGCAGTCCACTGCTGCAGAGCTACACAAGCTGCAAATTGACGGCGGAGTCCACCTCGTGAAGGATGGTGGGCGTGTGGCCGCATAACAGCACCGCTTGTTGGGTTGGAAGACCTCGCGTAATGCACTGGCACGAATGAGCTACTCTGTGGCAATGTATCTTATTAATGAGTGTTACCATTGTGTTATTGAGGATATGAGGAACAATATTGTGCATTGTTACCATTTTAATGGCTATCATATACTAACCTCAATAGTCCATGTAGTGTAATATACCAATAGTTATGGATTTGTATTGCGTAACCTTGGATAAGGGGAATCTATATCCCGATTTAAAAAAAAATCTATATTTTAATCTATATTAAAATCTACGGGATACATTTTTATTATATACAAATTATCCCTTTGTACATATTAATAACTAGTACGGTCGAGACAATCATCTACATATGCAAGACATTAAATGAACGAATATGAATTCTGTACTTTAAACATTCCTTTAGAGACCAGAAGGAATGGTTTGTGTACAACAGAGCTACATAAAGGATGCAATACGTACACTAATAGATAATACTAACGTATACCTGCTTGATGGGGTTCTAGGAGTTCCGCGTATAGGGCATTGTATATTAATACATTGGAATATACAGGGCCTAATACATTGGACCCACGTATAGGGCCCAATGTATTGAACACACGCCTCTAATTATGTTAAGCAATAATTTTATAAACGCCTGCAAATGACAGCTAATCAAGAGAACTGTGGTTCCTACGAAAGCTTGCAAGCACTAAAGGTCTGGTTGATCAAATGTCTATAAAGGCCTAATCCTAGACCAGGCCGTGTAGACAGTCACTCCCCGAACCGAGCCCAAGGTAGAGACTGGACAGGTAATCCTCCTTAGGGGAGGGCGTGGGTTGACATACTCCCGGAGGTGGACTGGGTGACCTTCCATCCCCGGTGTGGGAGTGTTCACCGGGCGGGATGAGAAGCACCAGCCGCCCGGAGCACCGCTCCTGTGCCAGGGAAGTTACGGGCTCACCATAGCCCGTGCTACTTGGAACTTGTTCCGAGTAGCTGAATTTATAACAACAACCACCAGCCGCCTGCCCCGGCAAGCGTCAAATTTGAGATGGTTTTAAAGCACCATTTGCGTTCGAGCCTAGACAATTTTCCCAACACATCAAAGCTTCAGGTCGCCCCATCAGTAACTGCTACCCCCAAACGAGCCGAAATTTATCGGGATGCAATGGGAGAATTTGAAGTAACTTTATTGAGGTATAAACACACACAAAAGGGATGAGGTAACTCAAGCTATTCTCACCCCGTGCAGTACAGCGTTTTAATAATAATAAAATTATATATTTATATATAAATTATATATATATATAATATATATATATAAATTATATATATATATTTATATATATTTATATATATTATACATACACACACACACACCACAAACAATAAGCATATTACCAAAGATTGTGAGTGACTAGGAGAGGTTGCGTGCAGAGGGGAGGGAGGTGTCGTGGGGGTGGTGGTGTCACGTGCAGGAGCCCCGGGCGTGAGGGTAATGAAGGAGTCGCCACAATAACAGCACAAGACTCTCCACTCTCCAGAAATGTTTCCACTTACAAGAGGGGCACCACCCTCCACCCAGCCTCTCCATAATGCCACCAGTCTTAATATATGCGCACTAACTAGTTGCTATACAAGAGCAAACAATACAAGCTTTACCAATTCCAATATCAATAACCCAGGCTATTATATTGGATAATATTCTTAATTATGCAGGCAACAAGACAATCATAACGTTACCAAAACATCTCCAGACGCATTACTTAACTATTTTTAAGGTCAATCTGCCAATAAAACGAACCTTTCATACACACTTATAGAGCTGTGCAAGTGTATCGTGATACTTAGATGGCAGAAACATAGAAACATTTCTCTATTAAATGAAATGCGTTCACAGGCATCACATCAAACAAGAAATAAAGACGTAACTGACAAAAGAACTGAATTGGAAAAAATATCAAAAGCTCTGGCATAAATACATATGTAAAGCCTTTTTGAAGCCAATACGGTCAGTCCCCCTCCCACCCCCCCACCCACATCCCGTCCTCCACTCAAGACCATTACATTCTAGCGGTCGACCCCACGGACGCATTCATCGATTTTAACGATGTTCATTCAAACAGGAATGCTCAAATATAAATTAATATTATAATATATTAGCATATTGTGCATATATAGGCATAAGTTAGGTTAGGTGTCTAGGTTCTGTTGACGATTATTTGTATTTGTAGTACGTGGGTGAAGCATTTACAGCGTTGTGGTTCGAACACAATTCGTCAGTGAAGCACTTGTTCCTGAAGTGTTCGAACAAAATCAATTTTGAGTCCTGTGTAAACCGTTTTTTTTTCATAAACAGGGGGTCTGGCGGGTGGATGGAATCACTTTTGGGTCTTTGTTTTGAGGACGGGCTGGACCCCCCCCCCCTCCCCCAACCATCACCAAAAAAATGATTTGTTTATCCAAGATTTTGTCCCAAAAAAGTTCAAGATTCATCGCTGCTGCAAATATTATACAAAACAGCCATGCCCAGGCTTGTCAAGCAGCACTGTTTACTGGTAATAATCTCCATCCCCCTCTACACCCCCCCCCCCCCGCAAGTCCCCTCGTTCAGTTCTCCCCTATAATGCGCGCGCCTCAATATCCCCCCCTCCCCAGTCCTGCCCCAGCTGCCACACCCGTAAATCCATTCAGAGAAAGATGGAAGTGGCACAAAAATTTATGGGATGCCAGTTACTGACGGGGCGACCTGAAGACTCCGGCCAGTGCATGGAAGCAAAGCTGCCTCCGTAGTGTTGACAACAGCAAATGCTCACAGTGTTTACTGGATGTGATGGGAGGGCGATTACCAACACTAACTGAGGCGACAAGGATTACCGGTCATATCAGCTGTGGTGGGCGATGATAAAAGCTTATTTTCAGTTTAATCCGCAGTATAAGGACGAAAAGTTCGCCTTCTAGAGGGGAACTAGCGCACCCGGCAGCCCTACAAGTTTTATAATATAGTGTTGAGTTGATTCCGAGTAACAGCACAGACGGCGTAATGTTGTGTTTGCTTGTGTTGAAGCAGTGCGGCGCCCCGGCCTATAACCAAAGAACACCGGTGTTCGTTGGCATTATCACGAATACTGTATACTATCCCCCCCCCCCTCTCCCTCTCCCTCGATAGAGCAGATAACAAAACAAGACTGTGAGGTGGTCCTCAGTACAACGCCCGCTGGTTGCTGACTGCTTGCAGCTGCCCCTCCCCCCCCCCCCCTCACGTACACAAAGCAGCCGTATGGCAAGGGACGAGAATGGGAAAAGGTCGCGTAAATGGAACAGGGAAAATATAAGTGGAAGTTTAAAGAATGAGAAGGCAGGCCACAGTGTAATGTAGGTTAGTGAGGAAAAAGGAATGAGAGCAATGAAGGGTCAGAGAGGGAGAGCAAAAGGGTGAGAAAGTTGGGAGAGAATGAGAAATATTGGAGAGAGGGGACGAATATATGAGAGAATAGAAAACTGGGGAGGGAGGGAGGGAGGATGAAGACAGGTGGGTAGGGGAAAGGCTAAAGGCAGAGCACGCGTCCCGTCACCCCAGCTCCCTCAGTGGGACAGTCCCACACGTGTCCCCCCCCCCCCCACACACACACACACATGAGGAGAACGTACTACTTTGTGTAGCTTCCGGGGATCAATGACCCCGCAACCCGGTCTCCGACCAGGCCTCCTAAGGATAGTATTAGGATGTAACACTATCCTTAGTGTTACATCATACTTAGTATAACACTCCTCCATAGTGTTAGGATGGGACTTCACTACAATTTTGAGAATCTTAGCTGCCAACTATGCCGTAAGTTAAGCGAACAGGACCTAGACAGAAGACAATAGATGAGGGAGGAGGGGGGGGGGTGTATGATCTGGTCGGAGAAGAGCCATGAGGTGTGGTGGTAAACATTCAAGGGTTCAAGCTCATTACCTAAGGCATTTCCGAGATATTCCGTCACTATATCAGTGAGTGAGGGGGGGGGGGAGGGGGTTCCCGCTCCGCCGAGGATCTAGCCCAGAACCTTTGGACTACGAATCCCCAGCGCTGTCCACTCAGTCATTAGGCTGACATAAGAGGTCAAATGAGGGGTAAGCCGGGAAAGGTGGAGTGAATAAGAAACTAACAAAAGCCTGGAAACAGCCTCGAGTATCCAGAGAACTGGCAACCTCTCCATATCCCCAGAGAACTGGCAACCCCTCCATACCCCCCCAGAGAACTGGCAACCCCTCCATACCCCCCCAGAGAACTGGCAACCCCTCCATACCCCCCCAGAGAACTGGCAACCCCTCCATACCCCGCAGAGAACTGGCAACCCCTCCATACCCCCCAGAGAACTGGCAACCCCTCCATATCCCCAGAGAACTGGCAACCCCTCCATACCCCGCAGAGAACTGGCAACCCCTCCATACCCCGCAGAGAACTGGCAACCCTTCCATACCCCCCCAGAGAACTGGCAACCCTTCCATACCCCCCCCAGACAACTGGCAACCCCTCCATACCCCCCCCCCAGACAACTGGCAACCCCTCCATACCCCCCAGACAACTGGCAACCCCTCCATACCCCCCAGACAACTGGCAACCCCTCCACACCCCCAGACAACTGGCAACCCCTCCACACCCCCAGACAACTGGCAACCCCTCCACACCCCCAGACAACTGGCAACCCCTCCACACCCCCAGAGAACTGGCAACCCCTCCACACCCCCAGACAACTGGCAACCCCTCCACACCCCCAGACAACTGGCAACCCCTCCACACCCCCAGAGAACTGGCAACCCCTTCCATACCCCCAAAGAACTGGCAACCCCTTCCATACCCCCAAAGAACTGGCAACCCCTCCGTACCCCCAGAGAACTGACAACCCCTCCGTACCCCCAGAGAACTGGCAACCCCTCCGTACCCCCAGAGAACTGGCAACCCCTCCGTACCCCCAGAGAACTGGCAACCCCTCCGTACCCCCAGAGAACTGGCAACCCCTCCATACCCCCAGACAACTGGCAACCCCTCCATACCCCCAGAGAACTGGCAACCCCTCCACACCCCCAGACAACTGGCAACCCCTCCACACCCCCAGAGAACTGGCAACCCCTCCACACCCCCAGAGAACTGGCAACCCCTCCATACCCCCAGAGAACTGGCAACCCCTTCATACCCCCCAGAGAACTGGCAACCCCTCCATACCCCCAGAGAACTGGCAACCCCTCCATACCCCCCAGAGAACTGGCAACCCCTCCACACCTCCAGAGAACTGGCAACCCCTTCATACCCCCAGAGAACTGGCAACCCCTCCACACTCCCCAGAGAACTGGCAACCCCTCCATACCCCCAGAGAACTGGCAACCCCTCCATACCCCCAGAGAACTGGCAACCCCTTCCATACCCCCCAGAGAACTGGCAACCCCTCCATACCCCCAGACAACTGGCAACCCCTCCATACCCCCAGAGAACTGGCAACCCCTCCATACCCCCAGAGAACTGGCAACCCCTCTACCACGTTCAGCATCCCACCGCACGATGACTCACGCTGGGGGCAACACTGAGACAAACCACCTCTTACTACATTATACCATACGTCGCTGTACTAACGTTTTACATAATAATGAACACATATAATACAAAGGAGCTACAATAATAATAATAATAATAATAATATACTATTAGAAAGCGTGAGAGCAAGACAGCATCGTATGGTTTAGCAACGAAATTAAAATATGGCAACTGGCATCCCTCCTCGTCATTCGCAGAGGCAGGGTGGCTTAGACCTTTCCTGGGGAAACAATTTACCTGTAAACATGAAGATAAAATCTGGAGACTGCACGGGAGACATCTCCCGTCACGCAGGGTGCAGTCGCACCTCCACAGATCTCCAGTATCATCTATTGACACTGGTGATGGCTCAAAAGGGCCTCCACTTATGGGCTATTCATGCCCGTGCCACCTTTTGCGTGGCTTAATCTTCATCAATCAATCAATCAATCAATCTGGAGACTGGCAGGAATCTGGCGTGCTGACATACAGCACAACATGCTATGGTTCCACATTGTCGGGGATAGGAAGCCTAATACTCCTTACCGTGCCCATTGGAGACGGGAATACAACCCTTAATTACCTGTCCTTAAATTTTAAATTTTGCCCCGAGGGGCGAGTTTATTGGGCTGCGTCACTCATCTTGTGAGTGGACACACCGCCATAGTGACAGTATTGGGCAGCGCCACTCATCTTGTGAGTGGACACACCGCCATAGTGACAGTATTGGGCAGCGCCACTCATCTTGTGAGTGGACACACCGCCATAGCAGCATGTACAACACTCCCCAATAGGAAGAAAACCCGCTGGGTTGTTCATCCTGTCACTTGTACCCAGACACAGCTGGGACTTGCTTAACTGTCTTTTTCATGTAAAACAAGTCGACAATTGGTGTAAAAACTTAACTGCATTTGCATTCGATAAATTGTTATAGAATAGCTAATTTACGAGAAGCATCGTTTATCTAAATAATTTATTAAAGTAACCACAATTCAGTTTGCTCGGGGCTGTTTCTGAGTGAAGATAGTGAATATTTTTGTTCATCTCGCCCAGAACAATCACACTGGAGACGAAGAAAGCGGTTGTGGGAGGAACGAAAGGTTAAGCCGGGTTGGCAGAGGTGATTGGCTAGTCAAAGATAAAGACTGGGAGATTAAATAAGGGACGAGGGAAATATGAACAAAAAGAGTACGCGTGCAAGGTGAACCCTCATTGAGGAGTCTACAATGACGTGTTGTGACAATTGAAGATGTACTTGAAACTTCGGGACTGTCTCCATTTATTCCTGGTCCAACCACTTGGGGTGGACGGTAGAGCGACGGTCTCGCTTCATGCAGGTCGGCGTTCAATCCCCGACCGTCCAAGAGGTTGGGACAACATTCCTTCCCCCGTTTCATTTCAAATCCTTATCCCTTCCCAGTGATATATTGTCGTAATGGCTTGGCGCTTTCTCCCGATAGTTACCCTTCATTTATTCCCAGTTGAATGGCGTCGAAGATTTAGTAAGGTATTCGTACACTGTTAACACCAAGTCGACCTATAGAAGCAGTTGGTATTACAAAAATTACACTAAACCACTCAACCTGCTGCCTCTGACACCCTCATCCTCACACTACTAGTCCGGGTCCTCCACACTGTCTCATCCTCAACCCCTGTACTAGACGCCATTCACCCCAACATCCTCGATAATCACACCATACAACGCTGGCCAACCTCACCCGGCCCCAAAGTCTTGCACACCAGTCACTTTCCACTCCCCGGCGCCACCTCCCTATCTCCCGAACCACACGCCAGCCACCTTCCCCTCGCCGCCATAACCCCCTCTCACCCCCACCAACCCCGAGGCACACCAGTCACCCCCCACCAACCCCGAGGCTCACCAGTCACCCCCACCAACCCCGAGGCTCACCAGTCACCCCCCACCAACCCCGAGGCTCACCAGTCACCCCCCACCCACCGAACCTTGCACTAACAGGTCAGCGTCATCCCCCACAACACACAACGTGCGCCTGTGTAACAATTATCCGGGCTTACCTCGACAACCTCAAGCACGACAAGCAAACAACTCTGGGCATCACCTTTACCAGCGAGCGCTTAAGTAAACACGCCCAAGCGTCTACACACAGCTACATCAATGTATACAAAACTAATTTGTCTGCTATTTGTAAATTTTGGTTCATTATTAATGATTCAGCCCGTCATCTCCAACGTTCACGTCACTAAACTGACGTATTAAATTGTCCAAACCTAACGTAATCGAGGACCCACGAATTGAAAACGGGATATCACATCAATTTTGCGAGCCAATTAGATTTATAGTACACAAGTTTTTGGCGTTAGGGTATTTATGTGTCAAAATGCGATGTACTACTCCAGAGGACGGGTTGAACGATTAACGGTTTGGGATTAAAAATAATCTTATTTTCAGTTATTCTGAAACCCATAAAAAGTTATAATTTCAGAAGTGGCAAGCGTGGAAATAGATGCACATTACACGTCTCATGCGTGTAGCCCGCAGGTAGATACTAAATAAAATATAAAAACTGCATCGCAGCTCAATTTACATACATGGCATCACTGCAACTACCGTTACCTGTCATTTACATTCAAATGTTTAGCAATAAGAAACACCAGAGGTATGATATACAATTACAGTTCCGATTCCCAGGCTGTAGCTGCGTGCTATATATCTAGTGACGATAGTTATTTCTAACGAGATTTTTAGCAGTAATCACAATTTAGATTACCAGAATGATGCAATGGACTATTTACATAACCATCTGGTAACTACTGGTACGTGAAATTATATTATATTAAGGTGTTAAGGATGGTTGTTGGAGAAGAACTGGTTGCAATTGTAGTAACAAACACACTGAAATTGGTGATATTAAGGGTTGTGGTAGCGAAATTAGAGGCTGTAGTGAAGTAGTCAAATAAATCCTAAAATTAAATTTAGGATTTAAAGTGCCATCGTTCAAGCTAACCTTGAAGGGGGTGACCTAACCCTGAGGGGCTTAAAACTGACCGATAAACATCATAATTCCTAAATTGTAATAAGCCGAGGTTATGCGCGTCTTGTTTTACCCGGGAGACGCCCCAAGGGTACAGCAAGTCCCCCACAAGTAACGTTCACACTCCGAGACAACACAGGAAATTACACGTCACTCAATTCTATATTAGTCAACCGTTACTTAATTTATCTCCAGGATCAAGATGTGTTACGTCGAGGGACACCTGACAGTCTGCTGCTCCAGTAAACAAGACAAATATCTTCGGGTACAAAGAAGAGAAACCTTTTAGTTTTTCTTTCGATACTTTATTTTTTATTTCAAGAAATGCAAGACCCAGGCCACTGAATATAAAATCAAATCATCTGCGGACTGGTCACAAAGCAGCAATAAAAATACCAGGGCGGGATTTAGTAGAATATAATTTTAGATTCAGTTAGATTTCTGAAGTAAACCTGAAGAAAATATACTTATCTTTAGGATGTTGAGTACATATTCGCGAAAGTGATAATTTTATCTAATAGTGATAATATGCAGTGAGTGATAATAATAGTGATAATAGTTCTCCATATGACTGACGAGAGAAACTTTACCCATTGGAAATCATAAAAATGGATGCATTTTGTTTTTATTGGTTAGAGAATGAGGGAAGTCCCCTCTTGTTCTCAATCTTTCAAAAGATAAACCAAGAAAATAACTACGTTTTATTTATACTGCAAGTTATAACAGGTCATAATATTAAGTCGGTGGGGGAGATTGTTGGGACAGGACAGCAAGAATCAGGTCAACTACCACCACTAAACAACCCACTTCCACTTACGCTATACAATTGTAGTCAAGACAAAAATTATATTTACGAAACGAACGTGACTTGACCACGGGAAACAAAACGTAAAACTGTTCACGTTAAGTGACAAATCTGGCGTGGAAGCCACACACACTGGGCGAGGCGGACCCCCCCCCCCCTACACCTAGCGAAGGTGACGAATCACCTCCCCTCCACACTGGACGAGGCGGAACCCCCCCTCCCCCTACACCTAGCGAAGGTGACGGATCACCTTCCCTCCCCCCACACTGAGCGAAGCTGACCCCCCCCCCCCCAACACCTAGCAAAGGTGACGGATCACCGTCCCTCTACACTGAGCGAGAGGCAACCTTTCCACATACATATACCAAAGAAAAGTAAACCCCAGAAACACTGGACGAGGGTTGCCACCTCCAAACACCGGGCGAGGAAGGTCACACCATAATGTGTAATTTCACTGCATCACTATCAGCAGGGCGTGTTGAGCGAGTCGCGCCTCAACGGCCACGCCAGCATTACCCTCCCTCTTGCCCTCGCCACCCCCCAAGCAGCCATGCGTCGTCCCGTCAATCCCCTACCTATTCACCCACCAATGTACACCTCATCGCCCGCCTCTACCTTCTGTGGTCACCCTCCAGGCCAGGGTAGGCTAGGCTCGACCCACTGTTGCCCCCTCGACATTGTTTCATAACCATTCAACATAACCCCACTTGTACCCGCACACACGCCACAACACCCTTCCACCTGTCTCTCAACTCGCGGCAACAAACTGCGCCAACAACTATTAAGAGAAACGTCCTTTTAAATCTTAGTGAATAGAAAATTCCACCCGGAGGGTGCAGCGTGTGGTAGGCGTGGTTCTTCCTGTGGAGGTTGGTGGCAAAACAAATGCACGCACGCACTCACTCCCACTCTCATTCACTCACTCACTCTCACTCATTCACTCTCTCTCTCCCCCCCCCACTCACTCATGGTATAGTCAAGCGTCGCTGCGCACTAGTATGTAATCATGCATGTGTAGTGTAGAATGTGGCCGTGTGACCCGCTCAACGACACACTTGGCCAACTACTCTTACGTCTGCCATTAGGCCCCGTCAAATTACACAGTTTGGTCTCTGCCAACTCCACTTTACAAAGTAAACATCCTAACTTATTTACAACACCTGAAACTTAGATTTACAATTCTTTATTGTAACTAATGGACGGACACATCAGTAACAACCAGTGGTGAATTGGAGTGGAGGTGGACAACTTGGTAAAAAGAAACATAATTGGCAAGAGTTGTCAAATTCTATCGAATTTTAACGATCGCGGGTGTTATTTACTTTGTAAATAATCACGGCCAAGAGACGGAGTGGCTGTGTGAATATTAAGGTACAATGTTTGTGTTGGTTTTGGCATCTTTCCTACAATAACCCAACCGTGCTGGTGTCATATTGCTGCTGATGTGTTGTCAGTGTCAGTCAGTACTCGATAGTACTGACGATAATACTACTGTGCTCATCTCACCTCCTGGTACACAGATAAAGATGTGCTCTCTTATATCCTTACGGGCTCACCATAGCCCGTGCTACATGGACACTTCATCCTGAGTAGCTAAATCTGAAACAACAACAACTCTTGTATCCTGCAACCAGTTTAAGTTCATTAATACCACATCTTAAGAACATTTTGGGAATCCATCACGGTTGAAAATAATAATATTTGTTTCCCAGTGGAAGACTATAGAGGTATCTATACATATACTAGGCGGGTCCCGTTCATATCCACTCTCAATCCATGTGCTTATCCACTCTATTCTTTGTCACTGAAACTGCTCAATCTCCACAATACTAGACTGCACGCCATTCCACACGGAGGGAATTGGTCGGAAAAGACACTAGAATATGGCCACTGAAGGAACGGTGCTGTATTAATAATACATTCAAAGAACAATACCATAAAAGGTTAGACAGTTTATACTAATTTTACAACCAATGCCGGAAGTGAATAGCGTACATTTTAGCAAGACGATACATGCATCACATTAAATTATAACATTTTAATAAGAATTTAAAATGAATAAATCAGCATTTGCTATATGTGACGTTTTGTGGTCTTTAGACTATACAGATGGGAATTATGCAATGAACGTCGTCCGAGCGAGGTACAAAAATGGGTGATATTTACACCACTATTTTTGTTATGTCTACATTTAAGTACAGATAACGAGATTATAAAAACAAAACTGAAACATTTTACACAGACAAACATTACCGATAATCCAAACTACCACCACCTTTACCCTCTGACACCCATTGAAATGTCCCAGACATGCCAGCTATAAATTAACCATACATTAACAACTTAAAATCTTCTCCAAGTTGAAAAATACATACCTGGGCACGCCACACAAAAAATGTTCAAGGAACTATTTCTGCAACGATGTTCAGTTTTACTTAATTAAAGTAACCAAAAAATTAATGGACATTGATTCTACGTAACCCAGAAGCACCAGTCCCGTCTACAGGACAAAGCTACGTCATTAAGGCAACACTGATCACCGAAGGCAAGTGACAAGGAAGAGAAGGAAAAACTTGGGAGTGTGAGCCAGAATTCAGAATTCCAGGTACCGTAGAGTTGGCGAGCAGGGGGACGGACGGCCGGGGCGAGGCTGCAGAAAACTTGCAATAGGAGCAGGATACATGGATCGGTGGTCGAACCACCGTGGGGTTGAACTTGGGATAATTTCTGTAAAGCTGAATGGAGTGTTCTTGGCAGTTCCTTGTCTTGGCAGACAAGGAAGGTCGAGAGGAACGTTTCACAACCATCTCCCTGAAGCTTATGGTGAGACTAGGACAGTCAGCTGGGTACAATACCTAACTGTTTCACAGTCTGTGAGCTAGTGAGACGTGATCAGTTAACATGACAGAAGGGAAATGGATAAAGGGGAAGGGGTTGAAACGCAAGGTAAAGCGGAAGAGGGATAAACTGTAATAGGAAAACTTCTAGAAAGGTAAGGGAATGAGACAGGAAGGTACGACAAGAGAAACGAAGGGGGCAGAAGTGGATGAAGGATAAGGGGAGAAATAAGGAAAAACTGGATACATATATTCCGCCGATCCGTTCAACAAGTATGTTACGCCTTACAACGCCCTAAGCAAAGACTTGTCCGAGGAGAGGGAATTATCAGGAGAAAGCGCCAAGCCATTACGACTATATAGCACTGGTAAGGGGTCAGGATAAGGGCTATTTTTACGGGCTATTCATGCCCGTGACACCTCTTGGGTGGAAATTTGGGATGGGACGGGGGGGGGGGGGTGGAGAATGGTGCCCAACCACTTGGGCGGTGGGAGGTAGAAATAGCCTAAGCTACTCTATCCCTTTGAGATGTATTTCTTGCTTATACCAATAAACATACTTGAACTTGGGCGGTTGGGGATTGAACACACCAACCTGCATGAAGCAAGACTCTACCGTCCAGCCCGAGAGGAGCTTGTCCGTGAGAGAAAAAAACAGCACAAGGGAACCTATCCAGCAGAAAGCACTAAATAATATTCACATACACTGAACAAAATGTTTGTTACCTCTAACCTTCCTGACTATTGACGGCTTAGCCAGGCCATTGATAAAGGCAATCCACCTAACCAGTGTCACCTAAATCCAGCACAGCCAGCATGAACCTCTTGATCATTATTAAACTATCATTGTTTACTCTTAACCTGTCTTTATTAACGCAGTACTTACATTATTTACAAACACCAAGTCGAGAAGTCGTTGAACTCTAATATCGATACAATTTTATCCTTTTGCGAATGACACTCTTGCTTTTATAGTTTACTGCGCAGATTAGGTACCTGGAAGGTCATAGAGCCTCTCCTTTGTCTAGCAGGCAAAATAAAAACTCGGCCGTTGGCAACAAATCCTTAACAATTATTGATTGAATATCCAGTGTTAAATACAGGAGGTAAGGACAAGTGAGAGCGCCTGAGGTTCCCAGCGGCAGCCTGACCGCTCGCCACCTGGCACTTACTCATCGCTCCTCTACGCCCAAGTTTCGTCAGTCGTATCTGGTAATTACCCTCTCTCACTGTAAGTCAAGGTCACATGCTCGTCTCACATGCACACCTACACACAACACCAGCATACATATATATATACGCTCTCATATGTCCATTTGCGTTTTACGGGCTCACCATAGCCCGTGCTACATGGACACTCCGTCCTGAATAGCTAAATCTTGAACAATAACAACAACAACGTCCATTTGCGACATTTACCTGGCGCAGAACACCAGTTGTGAATTTAGCCCAACATTAAGCGATTTAATCACCAGAGCATTTAGCCGAACATCAAAGGATTCAGAAAAGTTTCGCTAGGCTCCAAAAATGAATTCGATTTCAGCACGGAACGCAGATTTTTCTTGAGGCTACCCGCAACATATAAAGATTTAACACGTGAAGCGCTGTAGTGTAGGTGTGGCACGTGTAAAAGTCATATATAAACATGTTAACTTACCTGCCATGCATCACACCTGTGTACCCGCGTGCATAGATGAACACCAGTCTTCACCACTTACCTAAAGAAAAAAAATAGAAGTTAAACATAAATGTTAATCGCACAACTCCTAATACGATAAGCACAGAATCGTCAATTTATATTTGAATATACTTGCACAAGAGGAACAAGGCATCATTGTTCAAGAAAAAATAAAATACAATTCTATCCATTTAGGGATGATCACCCACCGCTCATTACTGTGACGTGACTCACAAGGTGGTACCTACATCGATTTGCGAAAACATACCTTACAATCAGCTTAGTTTTATAGTGGCTCATACACAGCTTTGCCTCTACCAAATACATAAATATGAAAACAATTGAGAATCTTCAAGTAGTTACTGATAAACTAAACATGACCAACTAACAGCCTGAAGTTGCTTACTTATCCATCAATGTCTATTTGATATTATAAAATGGAAATACATGGTAAATATTACTCTAATTTATGGGATAACGGTTTAATATGGAACAATAACATTTTCACTGCCATGACAGCACTGACACGAATGATACCCACCCAGAAATGACAAAGCTACAGCGTCACATTGGCAAACTACTTGCAACATCGCTCATGTATACTGTGATATACGTCAACTTTAATTTAACAAGTACAGAGTATCCGTACTATTATTCTGGGGGGGGGGGGCGCCTATGAACCTTTATATTCCAATCCTTTCACTATTTTTCTACAACAAACTTCTTTTGATGTTAACGTAAAACTAGAGTCACTGAAACAAAAAAAATTGTTTTGTTTTGTATGTTAGGAAAAATCCTTACACAACGGATTACCACAGAGCTACCAAACGACCACTCAAGTAAGCTAGCTACAAGAGCTAGAGTTCTAATATTTAATAATTAACCCAAACGGTGAAATATCCCAATAAATACAATTGAAACCTAACAGCCCAGAGAGAAGGCTGGCGGGACGTTCATCATCCAGGAGACAGGCAATAATTAAGTGTAACCAGCAGACAAATCAATAACAGTCCATCAAAACACAATCACACGTCAACTACTTATACAGATGGTCACGCGTCCAACTTGTCACACCCTCCTACACCCTTGTCACTCTTGGGGGGAAATTAAACATCAAACAATGCGTCATCTATGAGTAAATTTAAACACCCGTCACCTCACAACACAACATTCAACATGCTGCCACACGCGGCAACACACACACACAACACAACATTCAACATGCTGCCACACGCGGCAACACACACACACAACACTACATTCAACATGCTGCCACACGCGGCAACACACACACACAACACTACATTCAACATGCTGCCACACGCGGCAACACACACACACAACACAACATTCAACATGCTGCCACACGCGGCAACACACACACACAACACAACATTCAACATGCTGCCACACGCGGCAACACACACACACAACACAACATTCAACATGCTGCCACACGCGGCAACACACACACACAACACAACATTCAACATGCTGCCACACGCGGCAACACACACACACAACACAACATTCAACATGCTGCCACACGCGGCAACACACACACACAACACAACATTCAACATGCTGCCACACGCGGCAACACACACACACAACACAACATTGAACATGCTGCCACACGCGGCAACACACACACACACAACACTACATTCAACATGCTGCCACACGCGGCAACACACACACACAACACAACATTCAACATGCTGCCACACGCGGCAACACACACACACAACACAACATTCAACATGCTGCCACACGCGGCAACACACACACACAACACAACATTCAACATGCTGCCACACGCGGCAACACACACACACAACACAACATTCAACATGCTGCCACACGCGGCAACACACACACACAACACAACATTCAACATGCTGCCACACGCGGCAACACACACACACAACACAACATTCAACATGCTGCCACACGCGGCAACACACACACACAACACAACATTCAACATGCTGCCACACGCGGCAACACACACACACAACACAACATTCAACATGCTGCCACACGCGGCAACACACACACACAACACAACATTCAACATGCTGCCACACGCGGCAACACACACACACAACACAACATTCAACATGCTGCCACACGCGGCAACACACACACACAACACAACATTCAACATGCTGCCACACGCGGCAACACACACACACAACACAACATTCAACATGCTGCCACACGCGGCAACACACACACACACACACCACTCATACGGTACTTCATAAGACACCAAATAAACAAAAAGCGTTAAGATGAGTGGGTAAAGACCGGCTAGACTGAGAGGCGCGACCCCCACACCCCTAAGAAACTCCACCCAGTAAGCAAGCAAGCGTTGTGGTGTAAACACTTGGGTTTCTAGACGCAAGGCAGGAGTGGCTTGGGGTGGGAAGGGGGAGAGGCTTGGGGTGGGAAGGGGGAGAGGCTTGGGGTGTGGTTAGGGGGAGAGGCTTGGGGTGGCAGGAAATAGAAGGAATATAAATGTTCCCCCCCCCCTCACCTAAAATGAAAGTACAGTACTTGTATTAACTATGTGGTCGAAAGTACAAATATGTCGTGATGGACTTCCGAAAAGTACACTTTTGTTGTATTGAATTTTGACAAACCGGTTTTTTTTATGTTGCTAATAAAACCTAGCCTAACCATTCTAGGCCTAATATCGCTATCCGAGATCTAATTTAGTGCATTTATGTGCTATACTAGGCCTAAGAATATTAAAGTATTTCTATATTTGTCTAGACTATATAAAAAATAGTACGAACGTGGCTTATTCTCAACTTCATCAGTTGAGTCATGTGTAAACAAGTTTTTCATTCATAACGGGATTTGGCGGCCAGCCGCTTTGTTGATGAAGACGGGTTGATATATCAGCAGCTCACTGAACTCACTCACTCCTCACAACTGATTGGTCCTGTGCTCGATTCCAAGGAAAGTCAAGACGATTGTCGACACGTTTCCATAACATCAAACAGGAACATGCCCAGTAAGCTTCTCCCCCCCCCCAACGAAAACTATATTTCAGGGTTCTGGCGGCGGTGGCATTCGTGCTCACTTCTGTCCAATGCCACAACAGACTTAATCTTTTTCAATTTACCTGAATATTTAATACATAGTAACACTTTATCACGTGCAGGTCTTTTCAGACGTTATAACAAGGAATCCACAAACCATTAACTTGTTAAGAATTCCCTCTTAACTTGTTAAGAATATATATATATTATATATATATATATAGTGCGCCTCAGCCTACAGTTCAGAATCTTGTGTATAACCCTGTCCTGTGTGACAGTGAATACCAGCATTATCCTCACCGTAATAAAGACCTAATTGAATTCCTCGGATTAAGCAAAATTGTAATTAATTTTTGTCAATAAAGATTGATAATAATTAAACCCGACTTGCCCTACAGGACCAACCGTCCTCTCAACATTATAATACAACGTAATAATACGTTATGGTAACCAATATACCAAATACGAGTATTTGCTATGAAAAGGTGTGGCTCACAAAAGTCCTCGTTTTCTATGCATCGATTGGTTTGGTGGTGGCTTTTGCACTTGTGGCAAATCGAGGGAACGGGTTGATGACTGACAATTGCGTACATTACTCCATGTACTCCAGCTCCACAGTCCCCCAGGGTACTGTGCTTGCTCCAGTACTTTTTATCATCCCCATATCAGACACAGATATGGACACAATCTATAGTACTGTATCGTCCTTTGCAGATGACACTAGAATTTTGATGAGAGTAGACAACATAGAGGACGCGGCAAACCAACAATCAGATGTAGATCAGGTCTTTCTATGGGCTACAGAAAATAATATGGTGTTTAACGAGGATAAGTTCCAGCTCATGCGCTTCGGAAAAAAAATGAAAACAGAAAAACGGAAACCACGTACAAAACTCAAGCAAATCACAACATAAAACGAAAAGACAATGTAAAGGATCTGGGTGTACTCATGTCGGAAGACCTTACCTTTAAAGAACAATAAAGTAGCCGTCACAACTGCAAGAAAAATGACAGGTTAGATAACAAGACCCTTTCACACTAGAGATGCAATACCGGTGATGATACTTTTCAAGACGCTTGTGCTCTCTAGAGCAGAGTACTGCTGAACAATGACAGCCCCTTTCAAAGCTGGAGAAATTGCTGACCTGGAGAGCGTGCAGAGATCTTTTACTGCTAGAATCCACTCAGTAAAACATCTAAACTATTGGGACCGACTAAAGAGCCTAAATCTGTATTCTCTTGAGCGCAGGCGGGAGATACATAATAATTTATACATGGAAAATATTAGAGGGGCTGGTCCCAAACCTGCACACAGAAATAACATCACATGAGACCAGGAGACATGTCAGGATATGCAGAATACCCCCGTTGAAAAGCAGACGTGCAACAGGTACTCTGAACTCTTATCAACATCAGAGGCCCGAGACTGTTCAACACGCTTCCACTACACTTAAGGGGCATAACTGGCCGACCCTTCACAGTGTTCAAGAGAGAACTGGATAAGCACCTCTAAAAGATACCTGATCAACCAGGCTGTGATTCATACGCCAGGCTGCGAGCAGCCGCGTCCAACAGCCTGGTTGACCAGTCCAGCAAATGAGGAGACCTGGTTGACGACCGGGCCGCGGGGACGCTAAGCCCCGGAAGCATCTCAAGGTAACCTCAAGGTATCATATCCCAATGCATATTTTTAAATTAAAACAACAGCTACGGTCTTAAGCTATCCTTCACGCCCAATATATATACAATTTGTAACAAGAAACAGAGGCGATGATGTGGGAACCAGTAAGAATTCTTGCTGCAGCTAGTCATACATCACCATGTAGGGGACAAGTGAGGGGGCCATTCCTGCTAGTGGAATTTTGTGTCAAATAGAAAACTGAACTATGCAACTTTTCAAGTAAAACGCAAGAAACCAGCAGTGTTAAATGCATTACCGGCAAGTGTGCCGACCTCACTTCAACACCTTAGATTTATGTTTCAATACATATTTTAAGTTTCAGCAAGAAAATATAAAATATGAATTTTCAAGTTATTCTAGCCTGTCCTTTACTTTATAACGGTGTCCTCTTACAAATTACGTCTGTATTTGGCCGTATGGCTGAAAATGGACGTGAAAAAAAATGAAAATAAATTTGGGATTTTTTCCAAAACAGTAAGTTAAGGGTCCTCTGGTAGATTAGGTAGGCAGGAAATTCTCCTACAGTTACAAAATATCATTTGAAAGTTTCCTCTCCTAACCTTTCCGAGTAAGCCAGAGGACTCAAACAGAAAACGGGACAGTACATCACTTTTGTGAGCCGATTTCATTTCAAATTATGTACATTTTTGGCCACAGCACGCATACGAGCGAAAAGCAACATTATTTTTAAGAGGACGGGTTGTAAACACACAGAACATTCATGTGACTGACAAGATGACACACTGAACTTCCTAAAGCACTACACCCACGCTCAGGGACCCAGTAAGATGTTTGTCACGACGGGACCCAAGTGCCTTCTGCAGATTCCTCGGGTCGTGAGAGAACAATCCTGGTCCAACCTTATATCATGCCACCTCAATTGTAAATCGTTGGTTATCCCTTTGCCTCAGTATATACAAATTCATACAAAGAGAGTAATCTCACTAACGTGACTGCATCAATGAGAAAATCCGTAACAGTGATGAGGGAGGGTTCGAACCTAGTCGCTAGAAGCGTGTGCGTGAGAACCTCCACCACATAGGTTCGAACTCTCATCACGGCTGCTACGGATTTTCTTCTACACATTCCAGTTATACATAAATGAATTGTGCACGTTCGCGCATGTGTGTGTAACCACCTATTTGTGCCTGCTGGATCGAGCTTCTGCTCTTAAGCCCTCCTTTCCAGCAACAGGTGATTCAGTGCAATAGCTCCCCACCTAAATCTCTCTTCAAACTTACTTTTGAAACAGTTTGAAGTTGGATTTAACAACCTGCTCTTTAGTTCATTTCATTTTTCTATTTATTCTTACGAAAAAAAAGGATAATAAAACAAGTCTGGGCTACGAGGACAGGTTACTCGAAACTTCATGTACAGGAGGAATGAAGAGCGTAAATAAGTGAAAGAAACAAGGTGGAAAAGCCAAGTGTTCCAATAGAAACAAAGAGGTGGGCCTGCGGGCCGCTCCAAGCAACAGCCTGGTGGACCAAACTCTCACAAGTCAAGCCTGGCCCCGGGCCGGGCTTGGGGAGTAGAAGACCTCCCAGAACCCCATCAACCAGGTCACAGACAACCACTGGAGGAGTAGATAAGCCACAGATGCAAGAAATGGTTCGTTCGGCCAGCGGCGGATGGATGAAATGGTCTTCAGTAAGAACTAGCTCAAGTGAAAATGTTACACAACTCTCAAAGCAAATATGTCAAATACCTGAGAAATATTGAGGATAGAGTTATATAACTTACACCGCCTTAGAAGTACACTTCAAATACGCAATGAGGGCCCAATGAAGACATACATAAGGGTAGTCGTCGTTGTTTTAGATTCAGCTACTCAGAACAAGAAGTTCTAGTAGCACGGGCTATGGTGAGCCCATAAGCACACATAAGGGTCCCTGCTGGCGGCTTATATAACAGTCCACAATTACCGGCACCGTGTAGACGGTACAGTTACGACAGTGATGACTCGGTAGTGATAAGGCACTGCCACACCAAGTGACCAGTGCACGATACTACTGCCTAAAACTTACACAACCCCCCCCCCCCCCACACACACACTGGAAGCGTCGCTTGACGAAACATATAAGTGGATGGGAAAGGTGTTAAGGGTGGGAGTGGGGAATAAAACTACGTCTTCCTCACAAGGGGAGAAGGGGCCGCCCGGGAAAGAGGAGAGACTGCCCTAGTATACACAATCCGCTCCTCAAGACAACGTAAACTGAGCATAACAGGTTCCGGGAGGGGGTACTACATCCAGTTTACATTCTATGGAGAATGTTTGTCGAGGCCTCTTTACACAAGCTGACTCAAACAGTGTTGGCCACGTTACGTAATACTCTCCCGAGATCTAATTATCATCCTGCGCACAGTAGGACTTCCACGAGAATCTTCCGTTAATTAAAAGAACGTGCAGCACGGACAAATTAAACTGAGCCAACCACCTCTGTCGTAGCAAGAGTTAAAAATATATATAAATATATAATATGATATGGGGAGAGAGATGGGAGAGCAAGAGAAACGGGGGGGGGGGGAGAAAATAGGGGGAAGGGGGAAAATAGGGGGAAGGGGGAAAATGGGGTGAAACAGGGGGAGAGGAAGAGATAAATGGGGGGGGGGGGGAGAGAAGGCTAGAGGGGAAATAAAGAGAATCGGACCTCTCTCCTAATGCATAGCATTCTAGATGGAATTGACCAATCAAACGTGAGTGGTTTTAGTAAAAATGAAAAGCACCTTAACACTGATGTTTTCCAACCATTCGGCCTCGATAGGTCAGCTGGGTTGCTTATGACCAAACGTTTATGGCAAGGCGAAACAAATCCATATTTTACTGTGAAATCTTGAGAACCGGGTGGGTTGTGTGTAGAAAGCGAGATGCCACAAAAATGGTTATTTCCTTGCAAAAACTATTCAGACCGAGCACAGCAGCCACTAGGGTGGTGATAATATCTTAAATCTTGCCCTTCAAGATTAAGATGTTCTACAGTGTATATGCACTTAAAATTCTTGCGAATGTAAAATATAAAGACGTAGCTTCCTTCAGCGCTTCACACGCCGAGTGGTTCTAACTTCATGTATAATCATGTCATATCCTGGGGCCAGATTCACGAAAGCACTTACGAACGTGTACATCTTTCCTCAATCTTTGACGGCTTTAGTTACATTTATTAAACAATTTACAAGCATGAAAACTTCCCATTCAACTGTTGTTATTATTATAAACAGCCTCCTGGTGCTTCGGAGCTCATTAACTGTTTAATAATTGTAAACAAAGCCGCCAAAGATTGAGAAAAGATGTACAGGTTCGTAAGTGCTTTCGTGAATCTGGTCCCTGCTGGTCACCAGCGCCTATGTCTCCCCCCCCCCCCCCCACCGACTCTCCTCCACCCCAGCAACTCGTCTCCATGGCATAACTAACATGACTCAAAACAACACTAATCAAGGTAAACACCATCAACAGTGTTGGACTTCAAGGACCAGCAAAACAAATTGTACAACGGTTTTAAATCTGAGTATATTCCATCCAACACAGACAAGGCGTGTAGTGTCGTGTGAGTGAGTCAGGCAGTCTCAGATGTTAGGGTCATATCCTTGACGTGGGCAGGCAGCCTCAACACCACTCAATCAACTACCGCTATCTTATCACCCCATTATCTTCTGCCTCTAATTAACATTGTCCCAGCAGTGCCACACAATATTGTTAACTTATCACTTTACCCATCATCTCCCGCCCTGCCATCCCTCTCCCCTCACTTCGTAGCTTGTGAAGCTAACTAGCATCTTTCATTAGAAACCAATCAAATTAACTATGATTTAAGTGACGAGGATAATTGCAGCTCCGTTTTAGTCGTAGTTTGACTACTTGAAAACAAGACAAAACCCTGCAACACTTGCACTAAGCTGCAATACACATGAACAACGTTTGGGCAAGATAATTTTATGTTGCTTTACTGGGAGTTGTATTAAAAAAAGTGTCGAAGCAGCCAGATGTGTGACTGCAAACGGGTGGCCGTCGGCGCCAGCCCCCGCCGCACCCTGGCTCAACCAGTGTGTTCACGCCTGGCATCCCAACTGGTCTCCCAGTACACGGGTCTCGTACCCCCAGACTCCAGTGCTCACTTCCCTTTGATTTCTCCCATATCCCCAACACCTGCCTCCCTTTAATTATATTGCTTCGCCACTCCAGCCGTCTGCCCATCCCCGCTCCACTTCCCAGTAGTTTAATATGCCAGAAACTCCTCCTGTACGTATCCACTAAGCGTGCATCTCGTATATTTGAAAATCTTTTCACTTATTGTTTATTCAGCCACGTCTGACAACTACTCCCGCAAGTGAAGCACCTAAATATGCAAGTTTTGGCACGGGCGCGTGAGGATGCATTCATATTGCGGCGGCACTGGTGATGATTGTAATATTATATTACTTTAGCCCTCAAGCCGCCACGTGAACACTCACCACGCTAGTCATCATCGGAAAGAAAAGGAAATCAAAATACCCCGAGAAACTAAATGCGATAATATTAGTTAGGGAAGTGAAGCTAGAGAGGTGGCCTAGAAATAGTCAATGAAAGCAAATTAAACAATGAACGTCTCTCGTCATCGTCGTTCAAAATGAGTTAGTGGAACATCCTCGTCTCGTCCCTGAGAATCGACCTTTAATCAGTCATTATCCCCCTTCCCTCAGCATTCAGATTTTTAACAATTCAAGGTTAAATTACCTTAATTGCCAGATATCTTTAATTTGATTTTTCTTCGACTAGTTTACTGTGTACCACAATTATGGGAGACTATATATTAGAGCAGCCCGCGTCATAACGACCCCACGTCACCGACCTTTGTTACCGTGTCCAGCCTTAATCATGTTAAAACAAGTTTAAATACCACCCGTAAAAGCTGGCATACAAAAAACGCGTACTATTAAGATTTATTTTTACCTAAATATAAACATACTGGATGTTAAGCATTCCTGAGCCTTGCACCACCCCTTTTATCATATAATAATTCTTAAGTTTTAAGCAATCCGTAAATCTATAATGCCCATATGTTATTTGCTTCAATAGTAATATTATAGTGTCAGCGTAAACAGTTGTGGTGGTGGTATAAGCTGAGGGTACCCGTGTACCAGGCGGCCGTCTCAAAGCCCATGTTACCAACATCAGCTGCCGGTCAAGCTCACCTCACACAATGTGGAAGATGTGTACAGCGCAGATAAAATATCTTTCGAAGCTGGCTATTGAACGCACATATACAACTATGTAAAGAACGTATGAGCGTTAGTTTGGTAATGAACATGGAAAAGATCGAGACTCATAGCCCAAGTGAATGGAATGGGAAAGTGTTACATAGTTTGGTATGTGAATTTAAATTTAAACCTTATGCCAGGGGTAGTTTAAACCATAAACCAGTCGTACGCAGGTCAGAAGTACGGAACAGTGAATGTACTACAATCAAATACTGCCACGTCACACTGAACTGCCACAAATTCTATTGGAACAGCCTTGAACCTTGTTCGTGATGAACTCGACATTATGGGTGTCAATATATTGCCAAATGACAAAGAACCAGATCGACTGGACACCTGAGGCGACCTTTTAGCCTTGCTGCTTTGGTCATACAAATCATATTCACGAGCGTACTACCCGGACATAGATACATTTAAATTTTGGATTGTCAAGGATAAAGAGGGGAGCAATTTATTGTTTATCAGCATGAAAAAAATATTCAACATTGACGTTTAATGCAAAGACTAGATCACCAGGTGGGAGTGGTGTGTAGCTCCACCTACAGAGAACAGAGCACCGGGAGGCAGTGTTCAGTACATCCACCAGGAAATGTCAAACAGGCTGTCTCGGGTAAGATGGCCATACCCTTTACGTCAGCTTAAAAACAAAAAAGCGCCGCAGCGTTAAGGCATAATAGATAAGAGCTGTATATTACTTTCTCTTACACAGACAGAAAATAGCTGTGAAAAAATGTTTAATTGTAGAGGGAGAGGAAAAACGTTATATATGAGAGAGAGCACGAGGCGCTCACCACCACCACATCCTGGCGTCTGTTGCTTGTCATTCCGGCTCCCCCCACCCCTCCCCCACCACCACCATCCCCCTCGCAAAAAATACAAACACCACATTGACAACATTTACCTTCGCGATATCCTAACGACAGCATGATTGCTTTGCTTTTCAAAGGATGTAAATTTTCGAAAAATATCTTAAATAAAAATAGCCATTTCCATGAAGCCCTGTCTGGCCACGGTTCCGAGGTCACTGCTCCCTCGGCCAGACCTCCTCAATAAAATTAGTTTATGGTCTTCAAAATATCAATAAAAAATAAAGTATACTATCAAAATAACACCAAATTTATATTTTTCTAGCTGGCCAACCTGCAGGCACCACCAGACAGACGGTGAAAAGACCACACAAACACACACACACAGGGTGAAGTAATGCCACACATTTCACAACCCGGCATTACAAAAAAAAAAAAAAAAACTAAACTGGCAGAGAAGTCAAAATAGGTCATAGTGCGTAACGCATGCAACATGCGGCCACAACACATGTTGCATGCGTTGTGGCCGCATGTTGCAACACAGTAAAGAAAACCCAAAGTGCGCGACTGAAAGAGCATTAGTTAAAACCATAAAAAACGGGAGGTCAGTACTGCACAGTAAAAGTGAAAAATAAGCAGGAATAACATGCTGGAAATGGAGGCACGAGAGAACCAGAACCTAGAGTGTGACACGCAGACAACGAATGAGACAGCCCAAACGGTAACAACTAGACAAAAACCTACTACCTACGGCAACAACTACAGGACGAAAGAATATAAACACCCTGAAGCATGGAGAAGCAGGACAAGGAGAGGCATCTACAACAACCGAGGGCAGTATTATCCTGGAGACAAAAGGCGCCAAGCTTGGAAGGCCATTTTGCACCGTCTGTGCAAAATGTTTTGCACCAAGAAATTCCTAGATATCATTTAGGCCAAACAAGGTAATCGATACATAATTTATATAGTGCATACCAACATCAGCACGGGTGTCTTAGCAACAAAAACGGCTTTCTCCTTTAAAAAAAGTTTAAGAGTTTCCGTGAGGTCAAGACCAATAAAACAAGCACAACAGCCTGGCCCAAAGACGACGCTCACGCCACGGGGAAGTGACTCATACCAAGAACGGCAGGAAATTACAACACACGCAACCTTCACGTGTCCCATGCACATAATAGGTCATATTTGCCATGCAAATAATTAGCAAACTTTTATTTTATGATTTCACTATTTGTATATCAGTACAAAGAAATCTCAAATGTAAAGTTGATTTAATTACGTGAATTATCTATCCAAGGTCACACCAACTCTGATAATAGAGGCCTTTGCGAAGCGTCGACTAGGGACCTAATAGCAATTCTTGTGATGGTGGTGTGAGTGTGTGGGGTAGATGAGTGCAGAGGTGGGGGGGGGTTATAATTACCTAAGTGTAGTTACAGGATGAGAGCTGTGCTTGTGGTGTCCTAAATATAAAATTTGGTCCATTACGTCATACGAAGTTGCTGACCCGGAGAATGTGCATAGAACATTTAATGCTCTGATCTATTAAATGGGGAAATTTATGGGAAAGTATAAGTTCTCTCAATTTATATTCACTGAAATGCAAGCAAGAGTTGCATCAGCCTCTAAATCTAGAAAACACTAGAGGAACAGTTTTCCAGTTTACACAATGACGTTCCCTACAAGACCAAAAATTATGATATAATGTAGAAGATAGGCCCAATGAAAAACTGGGTTGCAATAAATACAAGATAATTCTATTGACTGAGTATGACTTTTCAGAGCTTCACCTGATCAACTGGGCTGCAAGCATCTACTGCTTAACTAACCAGATGAGCAGCCAGGTCTCAGACTGGTTGACTGTCTTGTGATGACCTATCATTGGATTAGTCCAATGTGCGACTTACTCAGAAGAGAGTAGAGATTATCAAAACCAATTTTAATTTATAAAATATGTAAATGGTAGCATTTTCCCGCATAAAACAATTTAGAATGAAAAAGATTAAAGATGATAATCACTGAAAGTGTGTTACAAAATTAGCAATACATTCTACAGGCACAATGTCACAGCACTACGCACACACAGTTCAATGCTAGCGAGTAACGAAAGCAGGACAAATTAATGTACAGTATCACAAAAATCAGAAAACAATTATTTTTTCACCCAAAGGGTTATAAACCCATAGAACAGCCTACTCACAGAAGACATAAATGCCAAAACATTGCTGCAATTTAAGATCCAGCTTGATAAAATCCTCAGAACAAATGGGGGGGGGGGACCTTTGACATGCTGCTGGCTTCTTGCCCTCATCGAGGCCATAGAGATGGTGGTCGTCAGGTAAATTCAGGCAAGTACTCTACGATGGGTTGGTGGTAGAATAATCCCAAGTCACTACATACAATTTAATATGTAGCACTTCAAAAAATAAACACAGGTTAGTGAATACTATCACTGAAAATATACACCTTCAAAATAATTAAAGCTCTAGCATAACGTTAATCACTTCCTTAAAGTAAATACTATAACCTAAACAAAAATTTTGAACTCGGTACAGTACTGCTTATAAAGTTTATGTCAATGCAGGTGGTCAGCTCCATATCATTAGGTAATAAGTCTACTTACCAAATATATATACATCTGAGCATTAGTGGGTGGCTCATGCTCTCAAAAGGCAGATATTGCAAGACTATCCCTTTAAACCCTCATTAAAAGATAACACATCAGCTGTGAAGGGGAGAGTGTCCCACTTACTTTCAGCTTCAAGAACAGCACATACTTCTTGAGACCTTCTTCAGTTGTGAGGAAACTGCTTTCTTTCAATGCAAGAGCTCTTACACCCCAGACTACACGAACACATACAAAGCATGTAGTCGCACTACCTGCTTTGGTCATTTGCATTTACTATGCAGTTCCATTAGATTTGGTCCTTGTGTTGCATTTGATACCATGGCATTCTAATTTTGTGCTTAATGTAAATGTCTGTTGCAATGCTTTGGTGATCCAGAGACGGATCACCAGAGAAAGGGGTCAACTTGTCCTTGAACTGAAAGCTAATTAATGTATAAACCATTTCTGCTCAAACTAGTGTAGTACTGTAATAATTATTTTAATAAAGTTTGTTACTGAATTTCAGGATATCCTTGTGATAACCTTTAGTGTGACACTTGTACAGAACTCTGCATTGTCACCAAACCCTCTGTCCAACTGTCTCATTAGACAAAAGTTAATATTTTATAATTGCAAAAATACAATACAATGCATTATAATTTATTAAAGGCAACACTACATACTGTATGTAACTTTTTCAAGAGGACTGCAACAGGTTGGAGGAAGAGGCACAGCTCAAGATCCGATGTCCAATCCCTACAAGCACAATTAGTAGAGTCCATTTCTTCTGACACTGTAGTGTATTATATATTAACATCTTTATTGACGAAATTAATAACAATTTTGCCTAATCTGAATAATTCAATCCGGTCTCATTAGAAAGAGGATGATGCTCGTATTCACTGTCACAGGACAGAGCATCATTTGCACTTACATGCAAGCAGCAGTTAAGGGTTTAATCAGACATGAATTACTGTATTGCAAACAAACAAGTATAACATGCCAGTTTAAAAACACATCTGCATTAAACATCAACTCAACATGCTTTGGCCTAACAAGTGAGGGAAGTCTTAGAGTAAACATGAGCCACACCTTGAGGGTTGAGTAAACTCGTACCTGCAGTCTTACAACTCCACCTACAAATAAATTACCCCCTCAAAAATATTCACAAACCTGCAACAAACCAAGGCATCATGCACACACAATTAACCACTGGAAGGCATCGACACAAAAAAGGATGCTCATTCACTTTTTTCTATAGAAGTTAAGGAAAGATTAGTATAATACTGCTAAAAACACGAGCACAATATCAAACCAAGCCAGTGGGTACCCATCAGCAAGAAATAAAAGGAAATAAGTGCAGTACCACATTTTAAAGTATCATGTCACATCTGTACCATAACAGCTGGGCATTCTTCATAGAGTAATGGAAAAGGATATGGGTGAATCGAGAAACACACCATTCCAAGGGTCATACCATCCTGAAGGTAAACACCCCCCCCCCAACTCCCTAAAGGTACACACCACACCTCGTCAGTTCCTATGCAAAATAATTACCTTGGATCTAATATTACTGGGTAGTTAGATTGTGGATCTTCACTACTTGGACGCGTACAGCTAAAACAAGAAAAATCATAAATATATACGGCATAATACATGTAACTGGAGAACTTGTTATAACATGGGATAAACATAAATACAGTAACTCAGTATATAAAGAAATTTATAACTGTACTTCAAATACAAGGATGTGCCGAGTGCTTGTGAGCCTATACTGATACAATAATAAAGTCGATTTGTCATCATTATCTCATCTCCTACGTTCATGGGATAAGATACAGAGGGTTTAGCCTGTAGAAAACAGCAGCAATAAGGGCAACAAAGTTAAAAATGTTAAAACTACACTCGTCTATTTACATATCTTAAACATAACATAGGGTGTGTGGAGGAGGGGGCGAAGATGGAGTGTGGGGGGAATGGCGAGACAGGGAGGGTGTGTGAGGGGGGGGGGGGTGCCAAGATGGAGAGGGTGATAAGATGTTTGTGATAATGAGGACAATGTGTATTGAAGATAGTTAAGATTAAGGTGGAAGACTGGGAGGGTATATGATGGAGACCTAGGCACTGGGTCAACCTGGGACCTGCCGGGTATCTCCCATCTAGTAAGTGGACCTAAGTAGTACTGTACAGTTGGGCTCATTTGACTTACAACTGAGAAACCCAGGTTCGAATCATAAGCAGGACAGAAATGGCTGGGCATGTTTCCTTTCACCTAATGCCTCTCTTCACCTAGCAGTAAATGGGTACCCGGAGTTAGTCAATTGTAGTGGGGTTGAATCCTTGGGGAAAAGTCAGTAGTAGCCTTGGGGGGGGACCTCAATATATGCATAATGTATGTATGTATGTATGTATGCATGCATGTGTACACTCACCTAGTTGTGCTTGTGGGGCTTGAGCTTTGGCTCTTTGGTTCCGCCTCTCAACCGTCAATAAACTGGTGTACAGATTCCCGAGCCTACTGGGCTCTATCATATCTACATTTGAAACTGTGTATAGAGTCTGCCCCCCACCACATCACTGCTTAATGCATTCCATTTGTTAACTACTCTGACACTGATTTTTTTTTTCTAATGTCTCTATGGCTCATCTGGGTACTAAGTTTCCACCTGTGTGCCCCTTGTTCGTGTTCCACCCGTGCTAAAGAGTTTTGTCTTTGTCCACACTGTCAATTCCCCTGAGAATTTTGTAGGTGGTTATCATATCTCCCCTTTCACTTCTGTTTTTTCCAAGGATGTGAGGTTCAGCTCCCTTTGCCTTTCCTCGTAGCTCATACCTCTCAGTTCCAGGACTAGTCTGGTGGCCTACCTCTGAATCTTATTCTAACTTTATCTTCTGTTTAATTAGGTATGGACTCCAGGCTGGAGCTGCATTCTCCAGGATTGGTCTTACATAAGTGGTATACAAGGTCCTGAATGATTCCTTACACAAGTTTCTAAAGGCAGTTCTTATGTTGGCCAGTCTAGCATATGCCACTGATGATACATTGGACTTATATTAGACAGACAATTTTGGGTACATCTGTTATACAATGTATTGTACCTATACATCAGTTATGTATTGTACCTTTACAATATGTAATACATCTGTTATACAGTACAATGCATGTACCTATAACCTGAGGTTGTAAAAGCATCTTAATCACCTTCAGTGGTTGTGTTTAATATCACACTAGTTTCCTGAGAAGCTATCTTACCCTGTCAAAGTAGGAGAGACATAGGTGTATGTATATATACGTGGATATGTGTAGGTATGTGTGTTTGTATTTGTATACAGGGTATGTGGAAGCTGGTCAGAATTGCATTTTGCCTTTGTAAACGTACATTAATGACTGAAAAAATACACCTCGAACACAGTTTATGAAGGACAGACGTAAAGCTGTATTTATGTTTGTAGGTTAGCTTAGCATTTTAAAAGCCCTACAATCACCTTCTATGATTAATTGTTCAATAAATCACTGAATTATGTGTTTAACAGATCTCTAACCCTGTCCATGGAGATCAGAGGAAAATATACAAATGCTGATTAGCATTGTAAATGTGTGGCCACTTCTGTGGTAGGGGAAAAAATGCTGGTTGTCATTTTACTCCAAACTACAGTATTCAATATTTACTGTATTGTAACAAACCAAATAAAAACTTTAACAAAATCTATTACAGTATAGTGACACCTCAGTTTATGAATGTCCCTCTTTACAAACTTTCAGATTATGAGCCCAATTTCTTCGTAAAATTTTAATCGGGTTACGAACTTTGCCTCGAGTAACGAAGTTTGTCGATTCTGTATGCGTATGGCCGACCTAATGCACTGTGGCATGGCCTTCCGCATAGTGACAACCGCGCTTGAATTCTTTGTAAAGAATTCCGGTATTTTTCGGATTTTGGATTTTTTGAGCATAAAAGTTATTATTATATATCTTGCCATGGATCCCCAAGAAAGCCCGTGGTAAGGTTCACCTTAAGAAAATAGTTGTGAGTAGAGGCAATCCCTTCCTCATTAAGAAAATGTGTGCGCGAAAAATGAGAAGAACTGCAGTTTTTTTGAGAAAACTCGCCCAGATAAAGCTGTAGCACGCCGCTGTATTAACTTTTTTAATGACACTGTGGTGCCTCATTACAGACCAGTAATGTTACTCAATGTTACAATGAAGGGAAAAACAATCCTCTATGGATAGATTTTTAGTGATGAAATCAAGCAGTGAGCCACAAGCAGGACCTAGTGGTATGAAGGCAAAACATGAGTACCCCAGAGAAGTCATCACTGACTGATGTTATAATGGAAGGGGACTCCCCTTCCAAACAGTAATACCTCTCCTTCTCACTGTCTTCCATATGCCAACAAGAGTCATCAATAAAGATAAGCAATAACTTGTACATACTTTAGTACTAAAGATCTGGCTGAATTAGGTATAACACTTACTTTGAAGTTAATATTTTTGGGAGTATGGAATGGACAAATTCAACTTACATTATTTCTTATAGGGAAATTCGCTTCGGTTTACAAATTTTCAGGTTATGAACCATCTCTGGGAACCAGATTAAATTCGTAAATGAAGGTACAGGTACCACTGTATAGGGGTATTAAGATACTGTAATTATAAATACTGCATATCAGATTACGTACAGTATTAAGATTATGCAGCAAAAGTGGAACTGCTGTTTTTGAATGCCCCTCTTTTCAAATTTTTCAGTTCTTGAGCTCAACTTTTTGACAAATTTGACACCGTATTCAAGGTTTGCTTCCGTGCTCGAGTTTGTTGATACACGTATGGGCCAACCGAGCACATGATGCACTTCATGTTTAGACGACCGCGTGCGAGTTCTTTGTAAAGAATTTCATTGTATATGTGCTTTTTTGGTTTTTAAACATAAAAGTTCTTATTATATATCATGCCATGGGTTACAAGAAAGTCATGGGTAAAGTTCAACCTAAGATAAAATAGTTGTGAGGATGAGAGGAAAAACAAGAGATCATTAATAGTGAGAATGTGACGTCTCACTACAGACAAGTGTTAAAACGTAGGGGAAAACAAGTGTCTATAGACAGATTCTTAGTAAGACAAGCAAGCAATGAGCCACAACCAGGCCCTAGTAATATGCCTGCAAAACATAAGAGAGTACCCCAGAAATGTCAAAAAAAAGTACAAGGGAGTTCCCCAACTTATGAAAATCTGATCTTAGGAATGGCCCCTCAACATACCTATTTTAGCCCCTCCCCCTCACTCCTCTATGCAAACCATTATTAAGTCTCCATTACAAACATTGCTACCAATGCTCTATTTCATATTTAGACCGATGAAAGTCTTTTAATGGCTGATAAGAAGAGGTGTGTTGGTAGTGCACCAGTGACCATACATTACTACTTAATACTGCCACTGCATCTAGAAACTCGCTCTTGAAAAAGAATCGTATCGGACAAAACAGCTCCAATATTCAAGGTAGATAATACGTAGTTTTTCTTACATCATTTTTCGGATAAATATTTTTACAGAATTATACCTATTGTGAATCTGGTACCGAGTTACAAATTGATGACATGCACCTTTTTCAGAATGAGATCCATTTGTAAGTACAGTACAGACCTTCCTGTACAGCACTGTAATACACAGCACTATACATATTGGATCTAGTACTGTACAGTCAATCTTGCCTTCCAAACTGACTGTTCATTAATTTCTGGTTAGAACTGGCCCTTAGATTTGCAGCAAGCCACCTGCAGCCCAAACAAATGTCTCAGTCAAGGGAGCTTTATTGATTTTGTATTGATAATGATCATTGGTGTGGGCGAGTTGCACCACATCATTCCAAAAATATATACTAGTATTGTCACAATGGCTTAAAAAAAATGCTGGTAACATTTCAGCCTACAACTAGCAGTACAGTAAATCAAAAGGATAGTGAGAAATTTTGTGCAGACAGAAGGCTTAAAGGCAGACAAGTCTGGCAGCCCCATGAAAGTTGTAGTGTGAGAAATACAAGGTAAGAATGCCCTTAGTTATGTAAAATGCTTTTTCTAGATTATTGAAGACAGAGATGACTGTAAATTGGTGGAGCTGTGTGCTGCACAAAGAGTTGATGGATTGTTAGATGGATTGTGCAAGGAGACAAAGCAGTCAAGGGAATGTGTATTGCCACTAGACAAAGATGAGGCAGAGAGAGCAACCTTAAGAAATCATCTACTTTTAGTTCTACCAAGGATAAGGGTTTCAGGAAGACCATAAAGAGAGGCCGATATCTATAGTGAAAACCTTCAAATTTTTTCTATGTACAAGAGGATGAGTGTGAAGGGAGAGAACATGCTCAAAAGGTTAAAACTACAAAAGGAACACAAAAATTTTAAGAAAATGTTAGTTGTTGAAGATTCAACAACTTTTGTAATTCTCAAATTAAGTATTTAAACAGATTTTTGTGCTTAAGATAAGGAAAACAGATTAAGGGTTTGCTATGCAGAATACAAAAATGCCTATTTAAGCAATACTGTATGGACAATATTATGGTTGGTAATGGAAACAAATAAATGATTTGTATTACTGGCAAGAAGTTACAACACATAATAGAAGCAAAATGAAATTATGAAGTGCACATAGCATGGCAGGCAAAAACAATCTGTTCTTTCAGAAAGATACCAAATTAGTGAAAGGCTTGGTATGTTGAAAAATGAAAGGTTAAGTTATTGATGCTGGCATAGAAATAGGTGGCATTCTAAATAAGACCATCTTCTACTTTACTAAAGAACATGGTAATTTACAGTGGTTAAACCAATCTTTGTAGATGATGAATCAGAGAAATTTATTAAATATAAAATTAAAGTCCAAGTCCTAGGACAAAAGTAATTGCCAGGGTCTTTAAAAATGTAAATACTGTACAAGTGAGCTCTTGTCTTTCAGATTTAGTAAATCATTAGAACCAACCAGCAATCATAGACAGTTGTGAATATGGTGTTCATCTTTAAGGAGGAGGGTTAGATCACTAGCACTGAACTGTTTACTGCGGGAAATTGCTTGAAAAACAATTAATAAAGGTATCATAACATTGGTTTACCAAGGGCAATTCAAATCTGAGATAGTTGAGAACATAAAGGATTTCAACATTGTTTACCCTTGACTTCAGCAAAGCTTTTGATACTGTGCCTCTACTCATGAGTTGACATCAACTATGAGTTTTAAAAGTTGATTAATTCCAATCCGACTTAACTGTATATAGTACAGTATCTTAATTAGCACCAAAGGTAATAAGGTGCTTCATCAGCAAGGTAGCAATGGCTTTATAGGTTTGTTGTCTCCAAGCAGCAATAGCTAAAGTGATATTATCATTACAGAATCCTAGTCTCAGACTGTGTTACTAGAGTAGAATCTTCACTAGCCATACATCAATAATGATTGACAAATTAAAATACATAGCTTTCATTAGCAATTTGACTTCAAAAACAGAATACAGTACCTACATCCTATATATACTGTACATATGTATATATACCCAGTAACAGTACTGTAAACACTTTGCACCATCCATATCCTTGGCAAAGCATAGTATTAAATAACCAATAATCATGAATATCAATTTAGTACATGAATATTTAGTTATTAATTTTCTAATTAATCATTAGAATAATTAAATAGTATGCTATGTAATAAGATCTATAGAGAGATTGGCACACTATACAGTCTTATTAAAGTCACTTTAATCCATGTCTCATGTATGGTTTTCTCTCTCTGAGTTCTTTAGTCCAGGCTAAAATTATACACATCTCATGAAAATAGCTTCTTCACACTACACTAGTGAAGCTTCATGACTTAAATGAGCTCTCACATGTTTTGTAGTTAACCTGGAACAATATATGAAATACATTAATTGTTCAAATGAGTATTCATTATCCAATTTATAAATATCCCAAATTCATACAATTGTTAATTACAAAATGATTAAATCCTTTTTAAAATATAATTCAATTAAATTATCCAGAAAGGGGACAAACTGATTGCAATGGAGTCTTAAAGAGAGAATATGTAAGTAGGCAAGTGTCTAATATAGTCTTTTATGACAGTGCTGCAACACAATTTGCTATGAAGGGCAAAATCAGTAGGCCAGGACAAGAACCCTGGATGTGTACTAGCATTTAAACTCATGAATACAAATCTGGGTACAGTATTATTAAAGTGCTAGTAACCTACAGCAGTTTTCCCATTTTATTTGTTGTATAACTACTGAATTTGTCCAATTTCAGTAAACTGTACTATATTATATTATTTTTCTATCAGTGTTAATAAAGAATGTACCAGAAGTTTGAATTTCCAACTGTCTCAAAGAAAGCTTTTCAATAACACCTGGTGAAAATTGTAAATTAATAAAGTTAGAGCCAAGACGACATTTAAATATCTTGTCAAGCACTGCTATTTGCCTAAATGCCAGAATCACACTCACACACTGACAGTTCCAAGTGACAATCAACAACAAACAAACTACCACAATCTAGCCTAAAAGTCATTCAATTTCTAGATGTTTACTACATGTGTTCACAAACTTGAAGCGTCAATAAATCTAAACAAACCAAATACCACATCCCAAGAGGCAGAGTCAATTAACTGAATCATCACCCATGAAACTGACGCGAGCTCCAGGCCATTGTACATCGGATTTACACACACCAGTACCAATTATTCCCGGACTTCACATTTAGTGTCGACAACTTTGGGTAAAACGGCGAAAACTTTGTCTCCAGCGCGTGAAATGTAAAGTTTTAAGGACTACTTGCCTTCCTCGAGCAGAGTTGTTGTCATTGCCCTCTCGAGCCTTGCTTGCCTGAGGCCTGTTGTTTTTGGGCTTTTTTGCCCTTTTCTTCTTAGCGACCGCTGCAACTGGAAGAGACAGCGGATAGTTACCAACTCCAAGACTATAAATGGCTCATAGTCACATATATTTTCATACCACAAATGCTACTTACTTCGGCGATTCATTTCAGGCTTGGTGCTCATTTTCACTTGCCAGGGGCCCAGTGCAGCACTGTCTGCCTGCACAACAGATGGCACCACCGCCGCCTCGCTCCCAGCACACGCCCGCCAAGCGCAGTCCTCCCTCTCATACACTCTCAACCTAACTATACTACTACTTAGCCCTCAACCATACATTGTCATCAAACACAATAGGCTTATAAGCCAGAAATGGGTGACTGTCTTTAGGCTTTCTGATCGGTGGGAAATGGCTTCCCCACTAGGCTTCAGCATCATTATTGATAGAACTGATCATACAAAAAAAATTGGGATTATATTTATAACAGTAGACCTTTAGATCTATTCTAAATATATCTAGTGGCAATTGTGTTTTATTTTTTGTTGGATGGAATAGGCCTATTGGGTTGTTGGTTTATTATGTGTGAAGACGGCGTCACCAACGGCTGGATCAGCTGTTCAACATGACAACACAAGGAGCGGCGGGGGACGGAGCAGCGATGAGACAACGCACGACGCCATCACTTTACTCTCAATAATGTCCAGTACCGGGTATTCCGCGAGGGTTCCTGGTCTCCGTCAACATGGCCGACATCATCTCATGCAAAAGCTACACTTCAGAGAGGCGAGTCTGTGGTCCTAGTTGAGGACCGGACATAATTCTGGGATTGATGTCCTTGCTCATGGTCATGGCCACCATAGTCCATACACACACACTCACAGTTTACCTGGGCCAGCGTTGCACTCTACCATACGGAGTAATGGCTACTGACAGTCTCATTATACAACTGTTTTTATACGTCTTTGACGTGCAATGTCTAACTCTTGCATCATATATAAGATCCAGCTTAAAATGTTTAGGATACATAACAATAGTGCAATAAAAAAAAACATTAGCCAGTTTATGTCAAGTGATTTGATATGCTGTTAGATGAAAATTAATATTACTTGTAATTTACCTAAAGAATGATAACTAAGTTGATAAGAAGGCTTATATTTGGGAGGACCTTTGACAAGCCATTGGCTTCCAGTCCTTATTAAAGCCCCTAGTGTTAGTGACTCAGGAAAATTTACGTAAATATCAACCATGCACCTCACCATGTATTTAATGATGTTGAACAATTTAGTGTTTCTCCTTCCCTCATGTCTATATGAAAAACATGCATTGATTGGTCCTGGCTCCAGTTCCTGGGCAAGGCAAGGTGCTGGGTCACATTTCCTTATATCCAATACCTCTTCATCCTAGCAGTAAATAACAACATTCAAGCCTTCCTAAATCATAAATATTGATGTACCACTGTACTGCAACTCCCTTAATCATCACTTCGAGCAGTCATTTGGAGGAGAAACTCTTTATGCAACTTGCTTGTTCTATAAAGGAGGTTATACCTGGGAGTTCTTCAGCCATTATGAGTCACATTGTAAGGGGAATGGTCATTTGTTAAGGAAACCTCAATAAGCCTAAAATGCCTCTTATCCCCAGTAATGGAAAACCAAAATATATTCATAATATTGTTTATATTGAAATATGTATGGGCATAAGCACTGGGGATACCTCTCGAGAGGCATGGACAGTCTCGGCTGGTGTTCCCCAGGTATAGAGGGTTCTACTGTGTGTGTAAGTCATTCTTCATCAGTAACTGAAGTAGTACTTTGAGCATAACTTAGGTGATTACACCAGAGCTGGGCAGGCTTGAGCTACAGACTTTCACATCAGGGTCTTGTCTTCATGGCTTCATCTTCTCTTCTATGCTTTTCCAGGAGGAGATGACTGTACTGTACTATACTTATAACATAATATAGGGTCAATCACAGGCCTTGGGCATGATTCCTGCTGTGCTTTAATATACCTACAATTTTTCTCTTGTCTGTTATTTTTTTCATGCTATGTAACTGTTATCATTTTTATAAATTTTGCAAGTATTTACTTATAAGTTTCTTATATTAAGGACCTGCCCGAAACGCTGCGTGTACTAGTGGCTTTACAAGAATGTAATTACTATGCTATGTATCCTCACAATCCCAATGTACCTTCTTGTATATAAATAAATAAATAAAAATAAATAAATGGGGTTTTACAAACCTCTTCTGCTGGAAGACCATCTGACCGAATTGAAGATGCTACTGCTGAACAGTAGGCAGAGTATGCTATATAAGTGGTGAGGTGCTCCACAAAATTGTATGTGATTTTTATACCATTGGCAGTTCCTGGGTTGTAATTTCCGTATTGGTCACAAATTGGAATTCCTTCCATTGGTGTTAATAGACCAATGCATTCTGGGTCCCATATTGTAATGCAAAAATCCTACAAGCACATCCCTGACCACCCAACTCTTGAAATTTACACTTTGTGCAGATAGGTTGATTTTGTAATAGTTAAAATAGCCTTTCTGCCATCTTTGCATTACCAGGTGAATTTACTCTTCTTTTATATTATTGAACTATTTTTTACCATCATAGTGCCAAAGCAGTTGAACTGGGGTCCATAGCAAGTGGCTCAATTCCAGAGTGGTAAGTTATGAACTTGCTATACATTTCTCCCCAACTTTTAATGTGTGATTCTATTTTCAATGAGAATCCTTCAGAAGATTGACTTTATATATTGAACCTAATATGGGATTTCTTGTTAATTTTGCTTTATATATATAGTTTTTCTGGGAGGGCTACTTGGCAAGCTCTACCCAGTTTAATCCATGGCAGGCCCTTGCGAGTCATGTAAGCCTATTGGGGATCAGAGGCCAAAACCTGGCCCTTTCTAAAAAGGCACAAGGAACAGAGGATCCTAGATCTCACTAACCAAAAAAAAGGTCTTCAGAAAGGTTGGCTAACTAAATCATACCAACAAAAAGGTAAACAAACCATTGAAAATGGGTTAGTGGAGCTTATGTCTGACATTCACTGTTCCACGCCTTTTCCCACCCCAGCACTTCTCGGGTGCTGGTATTTCACATTGCTGCAGTATGTGCCACCCATCGTTACCCTCTCAATAATGAGGCCTTCATACCCAGGAGGGGTGTCCATGATTATTTTTTCCAAGATGACTTCTGCATACTGGAGGCCCGAGGAAGCAAATGCAAGCCCTGTGTATGCATGGGACTTGTAAATCTTACTTGATACTGGCCCCAGCATGTTGCACAGTTTACGAATAACTATCCTCATCAACCCCAGCTGTGCCACACAGTTGAAGGATTACGTCAATGTGGTTGCCTCAGGGTTGGCCCTTTGTCTTTTTAGTATCTAGTCTTGGAGCACTTGGTGTTTTCTTCTTGCTCCAAGTTTGCTCCTTCATCTCCTTTCCCTGTCCCAGCTGGTGTTGTTCGACAGGCCTGGGCGCCTCCCTATTTGCTCCCGGTTCTGAAACTCCTGGGAATTTGCAAACAATGAGTCACAATAACGTGGCTGAAGATGTGATGACCAAACCACACATCAGAAGATGGAGAAACGATGATGTTTCGGTCCGTCCAGGACCACACACAATTTGATAATGGTCCAGGATGGACCGAAATGTCGTAGTTTCTCCATCTTCTGATGTGTGGTTATGTCATCATCTGGTAGTTTTGGAGTCTGTGGGGTGAGAATATTTTTGATGTGTTTAGGCCTTCTTTGGGGACTTTCCTTTCCACTTTGATGGTGGTTTTGGTGTTGCTTCCTTTTTTTTCTGTTGGGAGACTACTCTGTCCCAGTGTCCTTCATTTTTGTGTGCAACGGGGAAGGATTCAGTACCTGGGGTGCCTTTTAATCCTGATTATATTAATTCTCTCTTGAGTGTGGTACTTGACTAAAACGGAGTTTGTTGTACTTCCCCTTTTGTTATTTGAGATGAATTCTTCAGTGGCTTCCCCTCATTTGGTGCCTTTTGATAATTACTGTACTTTACTTCCCCTCATTGTGCTTCTGGGTTTGAGCAAAGTCCTTGGAGGCTTTTATGTGTGGCAGTTTCAGAATTCCCGTCTTTAGTGTGCAGTGGCATGCTCAGATCTTTTTCGACTCGTTCAGGATCAGAATGTCTTCTTTTGAATTCAGGCTGTCTGCTTCTTAATTACAGTAATGGTTGCAGTATGAGGTTCCCGATTTGTCGTGGCTTGCATGTAACACACACTCCCTTTTTGGCTTGACATGGCTTTTGCTATACCCAAATGCCCAAGTAGAGGCAAGTTCTGTCTGTCAGGCATTTTTGGATGGTGCAATTATTTACCATTAACTGTTAAACAATAGAAAATGGTTTTAGTGTTGGACAAGATGAAAACAGTTGCAAACACAAGAAAAGTTCTTTCCAATCTTGTAAATCAACTCCACTGTGGTGCAGTGGTAAACGCAAGTCATAGCTGAAAGATCCCATGTTTAGTTACTACAGAATGACAGAAGTGTTTAGGCAAAGTTTCCCTTCACCTAATGCATCCATTCACCTAGCAGGAAATAGGTACCCATGAGTTAGGTAATTGTTGTTTGTTGCATCCTTGGGAAAATCTATATTTGTCCGAGCTTGCAATTTGCCCAGAGGACCAATAGTAAGACTATATCAACACCCAGTGACCCTACATGATACAACCTTCAGACATCCTTTGAATACTGGTTTGTTGATCAAAAGTTGCTGTCTAATGGCAGAATCATGAGGAGCCTTATTAATACTTGTCTGATCAGACAAACATGAAGCCAATGCCTTCCACTGTCCTCTGGTGAAGCATGGGCCCAGATGTTAACCAGGTCTTGAAAGAGCACACCAGGAGCCCACAGACCCCAGGCAGTATGCCAGGCATCATATCAACCCTGGCTGTTGAATAGGAATACTTTATGGCAGTATTGAAACCCAAAGACAAATTATTGAAATTGAAATTGAAATTGAAATAAGTTTATTGAGGTAAAATACACACAAAGGGATGAGGTAGCTCAAGCTATTCTCACCCCATTCAGTACAACGTGTTAATATATACATAGACACACATCTCAAACAATAAACATATTACCAAACATTCTGAGAGGTAAACATATACATTTCCTCCTTCACAAGTAGTATGGTATCAGACGTACACACAAATACTTTTATGACCTAGGTATACTGTATAGACAATTTGCAAGACACCTGCAGATAATTCAACAAAATATTACAATCTTGGTGCAAAATTCTTATATCTCTCAAGAATATCATCAACCTTTCCGTTGTGACACATCCAGGCTATTTGTTCAGGAACAGTCCTTATCTCAGTGTTTCTATATACATTAATCAACGGACAATCAAGAATATAATGGGCAAGGGTGTGAGACCTTAACATACCACATAGTTTACACTTCGTGTCATTACCATGAACATCTATCCCATATTCCCAGTAATATTTGTACCCAAGCCTGAGCCGCATGTACACAGAGTCACTCCAAGCATTTCTCCTTTTACCATAAGTGAAATGGGTGTTTTGACTCACATACATGTAGTGTTGCATGGTTTGACTTCTCTCATACATTATCTCTCTCCTCTCCACTCCCGCCTGTGCCTGAATATTTCTGATTTTGCTTCTTATTTGTCTCATTGTGAATTCACATTCAATGTCAACTTGTGGTTTTGATGTGGCACGTTTGGCCAAGTCATCCGCCACCTCGTTGAGCACTATTCCAACATGAGACGGAATCCACATGAATTTCACACTATAACCTTTCAGCTGTATCTCAGTTATTCTTCTCTTACAGTCCTCCACTATAGACATGAAGACTGGGTTTCGACTGTTTAAGGACTCCAGTGCTCCTCGGCTATCGACAAATACAAAAACATTTTTGTCGTCATGACGTACTTCCTCCAAACACGCCAGAATGGCCTGCAGTTCAGCTTGTGTGGATGATATATAATTACTAAGCCGGAGTTCAATTATCCTGTCCACAGTCCCAAACTCCGTATAATCCCTTATTAGGACACCACACCCTGCCCTGCCATCTTCCGCCACCGACCCGTCGCAATATACATGTAAACTGTTGCCTCTTGGTAACCGAGATATCATGCTTCCATACAAACACCGTAATTGTCCCGGTTCATGATGAATCTTTTTCACCTTGAGGGGTACAATTTCGACGTCTATTTTCTGTACTATCCAGGGAGCAGACATATTACACTGTCGAGAGGGTTTACAGCAGTCAAGTACGTCGTATTCCCTGAGGTCATGAGCTAATCCTCTCGTATAGCGTGTCTCCCTCAGTTTCCTGGAAGTGTGTACGTCACTCAAGCAGGTCTGAACGCTCTCAAACAGCTTATCCCCTCCTTTTCTCCGCATGAAACGAATAGATACTCTAGTGTTAATGTCACGGACTCTATCACACACACTCTGTAAATTTAATTCCATTCTCATTATGTCAATCATTGCATTTCTTTGACATCCAAGAATAATCCTCATAGCCTCGTTCTGTATCAGCTCTATTTTTTGAATTCTGCCTTGGCCTGTGTAAGACAATACGGGTGCTGCGTAGTCTATCAGGGATCGAACAGTGCTTATGTATAACATCCGCAAGATAGGTACCCCAACACCTTTACCAGAAAAAGCCAGTGCTTTTAGAGGATGCAGACGGGCTTTACATAAGGTGCTGATATGATTTATTTCAGCATTTTTACTCTCACATGTGTATCCAACATACATGCCCAGATACTTGTACTTCTGTACACGGCTCAGTTCCACACCATTTAGAGTAAGTGTTATATTTCTTCGTTTCCTATACTCGTATTTGGTTTTATCTGCATTTATAACTAAGCCTAACTTGTGACAGGTTGTACCAAGTATGTTAAGAGCATCTTGAATTTTGTTCCCAGAAGTGCCTTGTATAAGAATGTCATCAGCATATATGATCGTCGTGACCCCTGGAGGATACATCTCTGATGCTAATCTGTTCATTAATACATTGAATAAGGTGGGACTTAATACTCCCCCTTGTGGGGTACCTAACTGAAACCTCCGTTCCTCAGACATGTATCCCTGGTAATACACCTGACCTTTTCTGCCCTGTAGATAATCCCTTATCCAGTGTAGCAATCTCCCTGTTATTCCCAGATTGGCTAATTCGTATAAGATTACTTCCCCATTGGCTTTATCAAACGCTCCTTGTAGATCAACAAAAACTCTACAATTGTCATCCACATTAGACAAGCACTTTAAGAGACAATCCGCAGTAAGACAAATTATGACACTTTTCTACGACTCCGAAGGTAGAGCAGGATCCAGATATCTGCTCCAAGTCGGGGTTCAACCAGGCATTCTAGTTTGTCTTAGACTAATTATGTGTATTATTTAACATGGATAACATAGTTCTATCAGCTGTAACCTATATTTTCCTTGTTCATATTTCTGAGACTTTTCAGCATGGTATTTTGTATAATCCAATAAAAATATGAATAATTTGGTTCAAAATCACATACAGTACTGTATTGTAAATTAATTTAACACTTTAATGTTCCGATGAACTAAAATGCTCTGATGATGCTAAAATGCGTTATCCATCTCGAATTTCCCGAAAATCGCATTTCTTTCCTTCTTTATTTATTTATTTATTTATTTATTTATTCATTTATTTATTCATTTATTTATTTATTTACTTTTTTGGAGTACAGTGAGGATATAATTTATCAGGATATCAACCAAAGAATCAGGGGACCATCAAGATATCACCTCGGCCAACTACCTATCATTCGACGATAATTGCTCTGCTTGTGAGTATTTTCACAATGCTTTGCAAATTACCTGCCAGAAAAGTACAGATGAAAGTTGTTTATTTCTTTTTACACTGATATAGACTGATCATATGTGCCCATTTCTATAATTTTATTGAAAAAGTAAAGAAAGTTTTTGAAAATATGAGAGAAATACTGAAATGTTCATAAACATTTGTATATTCGGCACTGTCACACAGTATCTTTTAACAAACGCATTTTGTTTTGCATCTACAGTATTCCCTGTCTAATTTATATGCAAACATTTTGACACTAAATTTATAGTTATATCCCAAAATCTAACTGAGAAAATGTAAGAGTATAAACAACATAGACATTGATAGTGGACCTTGAGATGCCTGAAAAGTTCATGGTCACGTATGCACCAATGGGTCGGAACATTGAAATGTTAAGCTTTAGTACAGTATATGATTTTCTTATAAACTTTTCATTTCTTTTTTTTTCTTTTTTTAATTATCATTATTTTATTTCAGTTATACGGAGAAGCAAGACAGACTCGCTCACGTCCAAGACAGAGGTTGTTTTATCAGCTACCTCACCGTCTGGCCTTCTCCTTGTCACAGGTGGCTCCTCCTTCTGCTCTTGCTGCAGGGTCAGTACCACTTTTGTTGTTTGACTCTAATTCAGAAGTCAAACTTTTTCATTTTATTCTAAGCTCTGTACTGGATGACCAGTAAAATGTAAAGGCAAAGTCACCTCCCATCCTCAACCATCACCCTCTATCACCACCATCATAATAATACCAAAGCAAGTTTGAAAGATAATATACAGGTACTGTACTAACAAGATATGTGGAGGAGGAGAGAAAGCACAATAAGTAGGCGAGTCCACGTGCAGGGCATTTCCAACATTCTCGTGGACGGTTTGCCTCGGTTCCATCTTCATGGAGTGGACCGTCAGCATGTATTCTTCCAGTGGCTCTACGAGTTGTTCACCTTGAAGTGGATTTCTTCGCATCGACGTGGAACCAGCACTTTCCATCCTTCCTGGCACTATTCCTCAATTGTGAGGCTCTCGCTGCGAATGTTTTTCAGCTGGACTGGTCAAGGAGAAGTGTGCATTTATAGTACTTCTTTTCCCCAGTTCAATGGTTGGCCCGGGTTCTTTCCTGACTGGAGTCATTCTCAGTGAGGATGATCCTTCTGGCTCCTTGGTGCTGGCTCAGCCTTGGTTTCAGGCTCTTCTAGCTCTGTGTCTGAACCCCGGAGTTTTTCCATGGCTCCACCTCTTTCAAAGAATTAGTCCAGCATGATTGGTTTGCTGATTGCCATCTTCACCTTCAGTTCATGGGTATACTCTTTCGTGATTTTGTTGATCTACATCTCATGCCTATTACTGCCACTAATTTTTGAACTGTTGCTGGCATTTAACGTCGATTCTTCTGAAGCTTCATTCTGCATGTTGTCTTGAACATTTTTTTTTTTCACCTCCAAACCACTCATGCTTCTCCAGAGCTGTCTTGTTCACTGGACAGGGTCACTCTTTTTCTTTCCCTCCCTCGATTCATTTCTGCCCCTGTGGTCCAGGTTTCCTTTTTTTTTTTTTTATCAGGTGAGTGTTTTTGCTTGCTCTAGCCTCTGGTTGTTGGGTTGGTGCTTCATGCTCTCTCCAGAGGCAGGAGTTCTACTATTTTGGCTCAGGTGGGCATTTTCTTCATTTTTAACTGCCTTCTTTTCTGGCAAAGAACAAGTTGGCAGCCTTCCACAGGGGTTCTTTGGTTATTGATGCTTTGTTGAATTGACCAGGGAGGTATATCATTGGTTGTCCAGTGGCAGTGATTTGTCACTACCTGCAGTCCAATACCTTAGCTTCAGTGGATTCTCATTGGGTTGATCCGGTCTCCTTAATTCCCTGTCCCAAGGCTTGTATTTCTTAGGTTGTCTGCAGTGTCATCAAGGCTAGCCAGCAATCAGTTTGGTAATGGGTATTGTATACATTGATCTCCCTGTAAATTTCTGCTTTCTTTATGAGCAGATGTTTATTGCCTTTCAGCAGACTTGCTATGCTGCGTATTGATACCATTTTAATGCTAGACTATATACAGAAGTTTCTAAGATGTAATCTGTCATTGTTTTTCCTTTACAGTCATGTCTTCTTGGGGTTCACAAAGTGTGGCCAGTTTGTCCTCTCATACACTCACTCCTGTGACACAGATGACCACACACTGCAGATGATACACAGGTTTGTAAGGCATTTCATTTTATATACAGTATTCATAAATTTTGATTCTATTGAATATTTTCAATAGAATACAAAAATTCAGTGTAACTATAGCACCTGGAAGAATAAGAGGAGGAGGAGCTGGGATATGAGGCTGTGGTGAAGGAATGGTGTATACTTTACGTACAAAGACAAATGTATATTCAACTGTAAGTGGTGCCTTGCATGTGATAAAATTGTGTAGATACGAATGCTTAAATCAGTGAAGTCATGAAAGCAAGCAATTAAGGAAGGTATGAGTTAGGGAAGAGTGAGACAAAGCTCTCTGTTCTTCACTTTAGATATTTTGTTACCTGGTGTTTTTTTTTTCTTTAATTTTCCTTGACATTTAAGTTCTTTGAGGTTGTTTCAACTTCCACTTTCAGAGCATTCCACTTGTTGGCCACCTGTACAGGGTAAGAGCATTTCCTTGTGTTTCTTCAACTCTCTTTTTTTTTCCATTTTCCACCAGAATCCTCTAGTCCAATTGTCTCAAATGAGGCTGTTCATGTTCGCCTTGTCTATTCCCCCTTATTGTTTTGTAAGTAGTGACCTTATTCATAACCCTTCTGCTCCTCTTTTTTTTTTTTTTCCTCTGTAGTTGCAAGACTGAGAGGTGTGTATTCCAATACAGCTTGGATAAGACTTTTTACATTCCACTTAATGCCTATTTTTAGTTTTTTAATTTTGTGTGTAGCTAGAAACATGTTTTATTCAGGATTCGAATATTAATGCAAAACTTTGTTATTAGGGTTAGGAGGCACTGTGATAGTTTGTGAATACAATACAGTAGTCAGATTTAATTACTGTATATACAGTAGATGCCTCCAGATAAGATTTTAATTTCTATTTTTTATAATTCATTACAGATATAGACTGCACTGGTGGGTGTTTATTCCTTATGCTCCATTGCGAAAAGTGGCTGAGGTAATGCTTTTTGGTGACCAGGATTTGCAAGAAGGCTTGTATGAAAATATCTTCATCTCTCTCTGTCAGTGGCCAAGAGATTTATCCAAAATTCTTGTGTATGGTTGTAGGTAAGAGTAATTTTGAAGCTTACTTTAATGAAGAAAATTAGCAAGGTTGCAGCATATTTTGTTGTATTTATCAAGGACAGCTAATATATAAGGACTTTTGGTTCAACACACTTATGCATTTCAAACGTCATTACATTGATTAAGTTGGTATTTATCAAAGACAGCTAATATATAAGGACCTTTGGTTCAACACACTTATGCATTTCAAACATCATTACATTGATTAAGTTGTAATAATAATTGATAAAAGAATGTAATGTGACACACTCAGTGTGTACATGTTTATGCACCATTATGAAAAACAAATTCTGGGGGTGTGATGCTCACTGAAGCAGTTCACATGACACAGGGTAGTGCTGCACTCTTTGTACCATGTTGTGACTTTGTGAAAAGTGTAGTAGTTGTAGTGCCTTAACAAATAAGATGACATGAATGATAGAGTATATTTGAACTAGTTTATGAAGTCTTAACTATGAGACATGGATGAATTTTTAGTTCGGAGAGGTTATGGACATGTGGAAAGTAGGTATAGTCGGAGAATGAGTAAAATTAACACAAGTGTTGACATTATTATTATTATGGTAATAGGAGGCAAGACCTAAACTAAATTTTTTTTATGTGAAATATATTCCAAAGTAAGAACCCTGTATACTAAAGTAAGAAAAAACTCCCCAATCTTGTACAGTAAAGATCTTTGTTAGCATAGTGATTAATTTTTTGGCTTCCCATGACTGCTTGGAGATATCATTGAGCTATTGGTATCATATAAATCAAATCAGTATTTAAACATTGACACAAACAGTTTCAAGTGTAGATATCATAGTGCCCAATAGGCTCAGGAATTTGTACACAAGTTTATTGACAGTCAAGAGATGGGACCAATGAGCCAAAGCTAAACCCCTGCATGCATAATGAGGCGAGTACAAAACTTCAATAATCATGTGATGACCACTTTGTGAAGCAGAGGCATTTTTACTTAAGTGCTGATTCTACATAATACTACCAAATGTAGTGTAATATATGTAATGGATGATAAATTTAGTTTATTAAATTTACAATCTTATATTACTCTCCTTTATTTTAGGTCCTTCTCACCCCAAGAAAGTGGGAAGTAAACATGGAAAATTCAGTCATGGGAGGGTAACCAAGTTACAGAAATACCATCTGTAAAGAATTAATAATAACAGCTCTACTCATTTTCTGATTATTCATACTTTGCATGTGTCCATAACCTCTCCTAACTAAAAATTCATCCATGTCTCATTGTTAAGCCTTCATAAACTAGTTTAACTATGCTGTCATTCATATCACCTTATTTGTTAAGGTACTACAACTACTACACTTTTTCCACTTCACACTTCTCATTCCTAAATACTGTAACACACTTCCAGAGTAGCATGTGTCAGTGAGTGTACATTTGAGTACTTCAGATTAATATTATTATACTGTGTATAATATGTACTATAAAACTTTAGGCTTTAAGGTTTCAGTGCAAGAAATTTATTCATAGTATGCATTGCTGTATTGTATGCACAGAGTTGCTCACTTTTCTAAGTACCTAACAAAGCTAACCTTTCTTGTTAGCACAGCAAAAACCTGATTTAATATCTGGTGCTCAGTAAACAATATATAGTTTGCAACTCCATTTATTTTGTTTGTACCTTTATTATAATATGCTCCCTTGTTTTCTAACACTACTATTTACAGTATGATCGAGGGTAGTGATGGAAGCAGTTCCCAAACTCGCAGATGTTATATCACTATTACTGCTGTTCCTTCGCTTGATAACTGCTCTGCCTGTTATCAGGTGGCCACTTCTTATGAAGAAGAAGGTAAATATACAAACTTGTTTTCTTGTGTAATGTAATGGGGATCTCTGTCTTTCACTTTTCTCTCTTTTTAGATTAGCTAAGAATGGGTCGTTATTTCCCGAATAAAAATATTCAGCGGAGTTCTACTGTAGACTTCAGTCCAATCCTCATGATTTGTAGCTTTGATCGCCTAGATACTACATACACGAGAACGCTGTACTGGGTCCCTAGCAAACTCTGAGATCTTTCTGCTGCCACCACCAATCCAACAGTTCTTATACCTACTAATTGATTACGGGCTGGTTCAGTCAATTGCACATTAATTCCGAGAATGTGGATCCCCAATTACAGTACTTGAAAAGGGAGAGATGAATTTATGTTAAGTGGGCATTACTCAATCACAAGGGGCTTATATATTGGAACAGAATAAGGAATGCTTGCACAGTTCACAGGGGCTTATCTTTATAAAGCAGATCATGGATGATTAGAATTTATTAATTACTTAAAAAATAGACAATGAGGAAAATTCCACTAAACAACTTTAATCACTCAACAAGTATTTATTAAACAAAAGGATATATATATAGATATACCATAACACTCCCTAAACTGAAATCTTCCTAACTTAGAGGCAATTAGAACACTGTGGACTAATACACTGTACAAAAATTACAAGATAAGCACACTTTTACCTTTAATACCACAGCCCGGCCAGTTGTTCAGCCTTGCCTCTGGAAGGGGATCAATGGGAGTTGGGACATCCCCAGGATGTCCCAACTCGCACTGTTCTAAAACTCCCTCTAACCTCTGTGAAGCTGACCTGGGCTGTCTGCCAAACCTCACTAACAAACCTATTTATCAAGGCTAACTCAATGTACTGGTCTCTTACGGTGACCAGATTCCTATTTCAAAACTAATGACAAATTATATAGGTACTTAAGTCAGGTTGATTATTAATTATAATAGTGAATGATACTCTGAATTTATAATTTCCGTGTATTAATAGACAAGATGATCGGTACATATTTTCCAATAACAAGATCCCATATTCTCACTGAAGTCAAATGTCTCTTTGACAACATACGAGACTGAATCTTTTCTCTCAATCAATGTTAATCTAACGTGAGTTCTTAAACAAGGTTAATTATTCATTATTGAGTATTACATTAATAATTCCATTTTTAAGGATTAACCCTTAGACCATGCATATTGGGGGCCCTGGTAGCGAAAAATATTTGAATTATGTAAAAATAATTTGAAATATTTAACAAATCTCCAACTTATTTGCTTCGTGAAACTTTCATCAAAATATTTTCAGACATTGATTTTAGACGAAATTGTAAAAAATAAGAACGTTTTGTTGATAAGGAGAACAGCTCCTAATAACTGGAACTGAAGGATTATGCAGTAATAGAGAGATGCAAGCACCTGTCCTATGCTCAGTGAAGAACAATATTAGGAAGAAGTGTCCACAAAGTGGATATGCAGTTGGTGCCTTTATATCATTGCTGAGTAATATATAACACAAATAATGAATATGTTAATATGATCTATTTTGTTATATGTCATATAAATACATTGTCCAGTGTTAATAAATTTTACTTTCATCAATGTCCCCAAAAATATTTTTAGGGGATTTTTTTTTTTAATTAAGATTTTAATTTTTTCTAATTTGCTTATTATCTGATTTTGTTGTAAGCTTTACATCCTGGAGAATGCATATGTTTACATAACTATGTGAAAATAGAATGAAATTGGTCAACAAATAAATCAGTCACAACTTACAAAACTTGGGACTTAATTTTTTTGGCTGATTTGTTCTGATTTCAAACTATTTTCTTTGTCTCTTTAGGTTGTTTTGATGATTAATGACCATATTAGAGTTTTTTCACTTATATCAAGTATACCCTAAATATATCCCCTAAATCATTATAATTATTATAATTATCCCTTTATTTTTTTTTTTTTGGGGGGGGGGTTACTTTTTCTTTACTTCATTTCAACACATATTGACCTACAACTTTCACATATTCGAGTACGAATGCCAAACAATGTTTATTAAAACATGGTTAAATTAACTAATTAAAACTACCTTTATTGTTGATAACTTCAACTTCAATTGTCTCTGAAACCAGTTTCAACTTTGAGTGGCCTCTAAAATTCCAGTTTTTGACCGATTCTCACTATTTTGACACATTGTGTGCTCAACTGTCTGTTCTACAATCCCTTTAGAATGGATTTTTTTTATAAATGTTATACATTTGGAGTTGTAATTTTTTTTGGTCTAAATTTGTCACGTATTTCAAATGCCCTATTGACAATTTTTTTTTTACTTACTGTAAAAAAAAATTGTCAATAGGATATTTGAAATACGTGACATATACTATGACTATATGTCATAGTATACGTGACTACAGTATAGTGAAAACCTATATTCTAATTTGATGAAAATGAAAATCACATGTTATTCTGAGAGAATAACAACATTAAATGAACAATTGGTGATAGTTCATATTTTTTATTCTAAATTGAAAATCTGAAGTTTTCAATATTCAATTTTGAATTTAATTTTGATTCTCTTGTTTTTCAAGTTACGTTGTGATCAGTTAGACAAAGTTAGAGCATTTGCCTAGTTGATTATGCAACAAAAAAATGGGAAAGTGTTTGTGCAAGTTTTAAAAACTTATGTTGAATTATTTTTTGTCAAATCATGTATGTATATATTGCACGGTCTAAGGGTTAAGCACAAGGGATGGTGATGACGGTGACGTCCCGTTGCTCTGATATGACTCGCCATACATCTTTGCCAGCTTTATATGTAGCAATAGTATAATTCCATACTCAGACCGGTACTCCACATACTTTTTTGTTATAACTCTACTATTCCTTTGTAACTAGCTACAGGGAGGGTGAAAATTTTTTTTTTTTCTTCTCTAAGTGAAAGTGATTTGTGGGGAGAGTTAATACTAGGCTATCAAAATTAGATTTGGCGACCTTGCCTCGTCTCTAAGCCCTTAATCTCTTAGGGAAGATGTTTCTCTAGTAACCCAGGTCAAAGTATCATTTTCCTGCATGCTTTTCATAGAAGGCATATCCCACATTTTAGTAACTGCTATAGCCTTCTAAAACAGTTTAGACTGTTACAGTAATAGTACCTGTGATTCTTGTGATTGGTGACATGCCTGCAAGGATAAAAGGAAATGTTTTCGTATTCACAATTGATACCATATTTTCAGATCTGGCAGAGCGTTGGAATAGCTGTGTGCGATTTAGCTGTCTTAAACATGGCATTACAGTTCATACCAGTTTTGAAATGGTACCGCCTTTCCCAAAGTTCCTCCCTAATGTACAAATGAAAAGGAAGGGCTTTGTGGTGCTCAATGCTGGCAATTTTATTCATGTACTGAATGTTGACTTAGAAAATATGGAGAGAAAAATGAAAGAAGTTGAATCAGAAATTTTAGGTGTTAGACTAAATAGTATCAATGAGGAGGAAAGAGAGGAAGAGGAGGAAAGTGATGATGATAGGGAACAAAATAAAGTGAAGAATAGTGTGTCAGGTGGGCAGTATAGTCTACCAAACCTAAGATCTGGTAAAGAGTATAATATGGTAGACAGCTCTGGTAGTGATGTTGAACATGAGGCTGATGGTCAAAGCAGTTGTGAGGAGGAGGAAGGAACTCAGTTAGAAAAGTACCACACAAGTACTGGATCAGGAATAAGTGGACTGAAGATAACGCTGAATACTGGAGGAAGGTGTGGTTGTAATAGTTCAATGACCGACAGAGACAGAGAATGGGAAATTTTAATAGGAAATTTGCCTCCAAAAAGTGAAGTAAGGACTAGAAATGAAGACAGTAATAACATTCATGGTGATTGTGGAGGCAGTCAGAGTAGTAGTACTGCTGATGGGCTGAGTATTTCTCATCTCTGTGACAATGAAAACTGTGATAACAAAAGTCATGGGAGTCTCAGTGGACTGCAAAACAATAATATTGTTTGTAATCTCACGCTCAAAGAATTTAAATTGCCTGATGATTCCCCTTATCATTTTTATGGTGATGAAGACTGCTTTAATGACAACGACTCTGATGACTCAACAAGGTGCTCCCACCTTAGTGAAGATTCACGTTTAGGCCGCTCTGATCTCAGGGACACAATAAACATTGGTGATAAATTTAGAGCAGGAGTTAATTGTTGTGGAAATAATATAATAGCTGATGATTTGCCCATTAATTCTGTGCATTCCCAACAAGGTAGAAGGGTACTTCGTAGCTCAAGTGAAAGTTCCTATGGTGAAAAAACTCCAACAAAGCAAGCTGAAAAGGAGTACGAATTCATTGATGAAATTACAGAGTCACGTCATGAAAAACTTAGTGTCTTTCGTCGCAGACGTCTTGCTGACAAGAAATATGAATTTTCCGATGAAAATATGGAAAATGTTCCTCAAAAGTATAGCAGCTATAGAAGCCAAAGTCGTAGGTTACTAATGAGTCCATCACGTTCACCAAGATTTCGCTCAATGGGTGTTCCATTATCTGAGCTTTCAATAGAGTTGGGTGAATCATCGGGACTCCTCAGATCAGTATACGAAAAGCTTTTAAGTCCAAACTCTGGTAGTGGGTCTCCTAATGATGTTCTGCGACCAATCAACCAGAATATCACCAGCCCTGTCCTCTCACCTCGAGATGACCGATGGAGAGAAGAGATTGATCGATTGGAAAAGGTAAATTTAAAAGTGTCGATATTATTTTACAATTTGCATGTACTGTACTGTTTTTCTAATCCACCTCCCATCTTATCAGGCCTTTAGATATTTATTAGTTTCTACTGTAGTTATTCTGTCTATTTGTCCAAGCCACTTCACTGTGTCAAAGTCTTAGCAGTTCTCTTAATTATACTGTATAAAAAAAAAGCCTTTTTCACTTCATATAAAATAATGCAACTTTATTTAATGTGTCCTTTCCTTTCTAACATTTTGTTGTTCCTTTTGCCTTGACATAAATTTTTTAAACAACCACTCTAAAAGAACAGATTTGTAAAGGGAATTTTTAAATATTCTATGGTACAAAATAAATACCTAAGTACAGTATACTGTACAGTATAATGTCTGTACATTTAAATACCCTGAATTTTATGAAAGTTTATTTTAATTAGTTTGCAGAATATAATAGTTACAAATAAAGTATTATGTAGTTTAAGTATTATGTGGTCAAATGCGTGTGCTTGGGAGAACCCAGTTTGCAGGTTAGAATCCGCCTCATGGCTCCTACTAATTTTCTAATACAGTATTCATGTTACCGAAGACTTTGCTAAATACTGTAATGCAGTGATCTAATGAGCTTCTTAGCATTGTCTGGCCCATTTTTATATGCAGTAGATTTATTCAAGGGCTTATCTGTTGGTTTCATTGTCTTGCTGTAGCTAATAATTTAATTTCTTGTAAAGCATGGTACAGTGTACTTAAGACTTAATGGTGTTCATCTCAATGGTCTGTTTCTTAACTAAAGAATATGAGTGTCTTGCACAAGGTTTAAATCTAAAAAAATTTACCAAATATGTATGGCAGAAACAAGCACTATTGTGCTTGTGCAAATACACAAGTGCTGTTTATTTTAGGTACTAAATATAAATATGTACAACCAGAATTGATGCATTTCAATTGAATGGCAAAAATTATAGTTAAATGTAAACCTACTTACGTGGCATGATTCATTCCAAAGCCTGTTGGGTTACATCTAACATTAATCATTGTGTTTTTGCAAAGAACACCAGTTACCATTTCACCCTTAGCCAAATAAGGTGAAACTACCAAAATTTGATCTCTATGAAACAAATACTGTCATCCTTTACACCTGAAATGTGTTCCTGGAAGCAACAGATTTAACGGGCCTGGATCACCAACATCAGCAAAAAGTATTGATCAAAATTCTCAATACAATCAAACATTTCTAAAAATAATAATTAATAATTTAATTCAGTAATAGTAGGAAAATGTGGCAACATTGTTTTATAGCTACTCAACATGTTGAGGGCTCTTAACTGGTGTGAGATCAGTGACTCATGAGTCATTGGACAGAGTGCATTTGTCTTAAGGGTCTGCACTTGGTCCTGTAGTAGCAATATACGTACTTTAAATAGTCTGTTTTACACCACCTACATTCAAGATGTCTTTATCTTCTAATTGCTTTTAAACGACAACTGAAAGCAGGCCATGCAAGAAAGGGTAATTATGTGTAACAAGAGTCGGTGCATGATGTTGTCTCCACACAGCATAGCAGAAACATCATAAGACATCTGTGATGATGCACTAGAAGGAACATCACTTTATGATGAGAGGGTGTTTAGTATTGTTATTTATCTTTATGTATATATCAGATAAATTTAGTAACAAGTGTTAATACTGTAATGTTGAACAAACCACACACTAGAAAGTGAAGGGACGATGACGTTTCGGTCCGTTCCTGACCCATTCTCTCAGTCGACTTGAGAATGGTCCAGGACGGACCGAAACGTCGTCATCCCTTCACTTTCTAGTGTGTGGTTTGTTCAACATATTTCAGCCACGTTATTGTGACTCCTCGTCTGCAATACTGCAACTGTAATATGTTTGTATTTAATTTTATACAATAGGAACCAATAAGCTTTTTGTAATTTTTTAGTTTTGTGATTTATGATCCAATTTTCATGAATTTTACATACTGTGTTCTTTGTATATAGCTCTACAATTTGCAATCGGCAATTTTTTTATTTAGAATTATATTTTGAGCTAGATTTTCAAAAGTGCAGTTTCTGAGCAAAATGATGGGTCGCATTAAACAATTTATTTCTCGACAAATAAACATTTCTACATAATGTACTCATTCAGACTGTTACTTATCAATATTCTTCTAGTTAAATTCAATATTTTTTAAGTCGGTTCAAGATTTTAGAATGTCAACAGGATCCCTTATCCCATCTCCCATTCATTTTTTATTTTTAGAAGTACAGGTACTGTGTTGAATTGTAGATGTGTGAACCCGCTCTTTAATGACAACTCTAATGCCATTATAAAAATCAGATTTGCAAGACTTTCCTATGCTTAGTTACTTTGTTGTGGATGGCATGCACATCGCTCAGTTAGGTTAAGACAAGCCACTGAATGTGGGACCACATGGCTACAGCCTTGTCTTTTGCTATTGACACCTCAACAAGCTAGTACCCAGTGGGCATAATATCTAAGAGTAATGTTAATTCAATAGTTGAATTTAGTATAGCAATGTTTAACATTACTCGTGGATAGTTTGCTCACTGGATAGTTTCCTTCCACTAGTGGTTCAATATATCCATATCCACAAGATCAGCACATTAAGTTGTGAAACTTTTACACAGATTTCTGCAGATTTGAGGTCAGAGCAATATCAGTGTAAGCTAGAACATGAGACATTTTATTTATGTTTTAGAATGATGTAATTTTAAATACATAGTGTTTAGTAAATACTGTAGTTACTTTATAGTACAGTGCTGCATTTCTGAGTGCTGTGATGGATACAGAGCACTCAGAAATGGATACTTTGATACAGAGATGGAGAAAGCCATAGTGTCATGTGTTCACCTAGTTGTGCTTGTGGGTGTTGAGCTCTGCTCTTTTAGCCTGCCTCTCGACTGTTAATCAATCAAGTTTTTTTTTTTTTTTTTTGTAGTCACATACAATGTGACAGCCGTTGGTCAACAAATGACTGAAGAGTTGACATCGTATGATACCAAATGTTTGCAAAGGGTTGCAGACACAGATAGATAGGAGGTGAATGTTGAAATTCATCCCTATCTGTCTAAACTGCTCCTTTTAATATCTTTCTTGCAAGGCTGCAGACAATTATAAAAGTAAAGTACTGTATGTCATTAGATTCACTTGAAAGATTCTAGTTGTTTTCCATATCATTTATGTTGTATGTATGCTTACTGTATATTTAAATGTGCAGCTTAACTAACAAATTTGTTATTACTTGATGTGCATATAAAAACTCAAATTCCATTTATTTAATATTAGATGGGGGTACCTGCTAGTGTCCAGGTTTCTTTCTCGCTCTCTCCTTCCTATTCTCCTTCCTGTTGTCTCGCTTCCCTCCCCATTCTACCTTCTTGTTCTCCTTCCATCCCTTCCATTCTCTTTCAGAACATGCAGTGTCCATGTCCATCAAGCATTTATTGTAACCACAATATCCAACCTGTATACTGAGAGGGTGGGGGGTTACCTGGAATTGCCATGGTCTGTGTGTGTAATTACCTAAGTGTAGTTACAGGATGAGACCTACGCTCGTGGTGTCTCGTCTTCCCAGCACTCTTTGTCATATAACGCTTTGAAACTACTGACGGTCTTGGCCTCCACCAAGTGTGTGTGTGTGTGTGTGTGTATTCACCTTTGTATTCACCTAGTTGTGTTTGCGGGGGTTGCAAGGTAATGTGTGTGTGTGTGTGTCTGTCTCTGTCTGTCTCTCCTCTCTCTCTCTCTGTCTCTCTATCGCTATCTCTCACTCTCTATCTATATATATATATATATTATATACATACATACACACACAGGTATATATTTCATCACGGAAATTAACGCATGATGAAAAATGTGAGTGTCAGACCAGTGTCAGTGTGTGTGTGTGTATGTATATATATATAAGTGTATATAAATGAATGAATGTATGTACTCACAAGCATTAATTATATTTACAGTATATTCATCTTTAAAACAGGCAGAACTGCAGAGATGGAGCTCACGAGAGAGTTTAGGATTGTACACACACAGCCCTGGATATGTTCAGAAGTCTTCTGAAAGAGCTTCCAATATAACGCCAAACAGCGTTTCAGATCTTACTCAGTCTTTGGTAAGTTCTGAGAATTTAGATCATTGTGTTTGTGTACTTATGAATGTTTCATAAAATATTTCAAATTGTCTTTTTCTTAAGGAGTTTATTATGTGAATGCTGATCATCGGAATCATCAAAAGGTAACCGAAGGTACACTGTACGCACATAGTTTGTGCATGTATTAATTAATTTTGTTGTATTCTTTTACATATACTCTATGTATTTGTTTCTGTGCACAATGAAAACTATTTGTTTCCTACATGAATGCAGAGTAAAAAGTAATTGAATTAAGTAACTTGAGTTTTAATTAAATTTTCTATCAAGCATTCAGCTTTTTTCTCTTCACAAACCAAATTACTGTATTGTCTTAATCTCTTTCTTTGTTAGAGTTTTTTAATTCTTGTCCACATAATTTGTAAGTTATGTGTGGTCTATCTTCTAATTCCACATTCCATAACATGGCATTTATTCACATTGAATTCCATTTGCCACATGGCACTCCGAATACTTATTTTATCTTTATCTACTTGAAGGACATGACTATCATCTAAATCTCCTATCTTCCCTATTAGCTTAGCATCATCAGCAAATATGTTCATATAATTCTGTACTCCTTCTGGTAGATTGAAATTGAAATAAGTTTATTGAGGTAAAATACACACAAAGGGATGAGGTAGCTCAAGCTATTCTCACCCCATTCAGTACATCATTTTAATACATACATACACACATTCTGGTAGATCATTTATGTAAATGGTAAACTTGACTGGTGCAAGAACTGAACCGTGTGGTACTCCGCTAGTAACACTCATCTAGTCAGATACATTGCCTGTGATTGCTGCCCTCATCTTTGTCAACATTTTTCAGTCATTTTAGCAGTTTCTGTCACCTCTCCAACATGTTACAACTTCTAAAACAGCTTCTTGTGTGAGACTTTGTCAAAGCGCCCCTTTTCTTTTTCTTTTTTTAGATCAAATAAACAGTCATTCCACCCATCTATTTCCTGTAGAATGTTTTTGACTCTCTCATAAATACTAAGTGGATCTGTTAAACAGGATTGTCCTTGATTGAAAACAAATACTGTCTGTGCTATATCATATCTCTCCAGGTATTCTATCTATTTAGTTTTAACTATTTTTTTTAGTGTTTTGACTGTCATATTTGACAGTGATATGGGTTTGTAAATTAGAGGGTCTTCTCTGCTGCCTTTTTTGTATATTGGAACTATGTGTGCATTTTTCTATACTGTATATCTGCTAAGATTCTTGTACACAAAGATATCTGGAATATCAATTGAAGTAGAATGCTTCAGCTCAGGTGCACATTTTCTCAAATCCCAAGGTGAAATGCTATCTGGTTCAACTTCTTTATTTCTTCCAAGCCCCTTGGGTAATTTTTCCACTTAATCTGAAGACTCCTCTATGTACTCCATAGGTGGTGTCTGGAATTGGCACACTCTGGTTCTCCGAAAGCCTCATTTTATACAAACACTTTGGAACTGTTCATTTAGTGTTTTGCTCATTTCCTTTTCATTCTCTGTGACTGTGTTCCCCCATTCTTAATCTCTGGATTTTATACTTTACATTCAGCTTGATTTTAATGAATCCAAGTCTGACCTGTTGAGACTTGAAATGTAGCCAAAGTGTGAGCAAATATATCCCAGTCAGACTGGCAGAAATCTTGCCTGACCAAACTTAAAGAAAATTAGTTGTCAGATGAAAATCTAATACTGTAGTATAGCCAATGTGAAATCTAACTTGGGCAAAAATATACCTCAGATATGCAGATATCATACCTGCTGAGGCTGAGTTCTTTAAAGGGTTCACTGTCATTACTTCCATTCATGGCATATATTGTATCATATTTTATCAGTCTAATTCTAATGTGGTGCCCCTCATCTTCATACACTGTATATGTATAAATACAGTATACTGTGTACAAAAATAGTAAACATTGTTACTCATCACATATATCATCTGCAACTTTGTTTCACTAGTGCATTCCAAAATTATATATTCTGTATTATCCTAGTACAGTATTCGTATTTAATGATGAATGATATTAAATATTGGGATAGTTTATTCATACAACACTCGCACATGTGGACCCATCATGTTGATTCATTCAGATTCTCTCCGGGTCCATATTCCACACACGCATTCTTATCTCTCTAAGCCAGCAGTCGCCAATAGGTGGTCCTTGAGAAAAATCTGGACATTTGCATTTTTATGTTTTATTATTAATCAAACAAAAATAATATTCTAAGAAATTCTTATACAGTATTCTGAATGTTTTATTTTATTGGTGTATTGTATGTAACTGTATTTTCTTTAACTGTTATATTTAATAGCATCAAATAGTTTCACTTTAATAACTATCATTTTTTGTTTGGTTTCAGATTCGAATGCAATAAACCTATATTGACTGAAAAGAAAGCAATGGAATATTTTGCATTTCTTTAGTACTACAAAAGATAATGTAACTAATGTTAATACAGTAGTAACAATAATAATAATGTGTACGTCACTTAACTGTGAGCTGATTAATGATTCAGAGCCTCCACAGTCCTCGTCAGGCACCATTATTAAGAACATTCAAATTGGAGGCAGAGAGAAGGAAAATGTAAAGAAAATATTCAAACTACAGTACTTGAAATTGGATTTATTCAAGAACCTGGTAGTGAGCTGCATCCATGGCTGCTTTGTGTTGTGTGTTCTTAGAGTTTACCCATTGATGCCATGAAACCTTTGAAACTCGCAAGACACTTGCTATCAAAATGCCCAGATTTAGCTAGTTAGCTTTAGTGGTCTGCAGGATTTAAAATTATGAATTTAGTGGTTCGGAAGGTTGGCGACCACTGCTCTAAGCAACTGATATTCAGTTAGGTATAATGTTGCCTGCAACTAAATTTTTTTTATGTACTAAATATTCAGTATCCTGTCCAGAAAATAGTTAATGAAACTGGATGCACTTGAATAAAACCACTGTATTCTTTATTGTCATGACACTACACACTCTCGGAACATCCATTAATATTAGGGGGTTACCTTACCTTGAAGTGCTTCCAGGGCTTAGCGTCCCCGCGGCCCGGTTGTCGACCAGGCCTCCTGGTTGCCGGACTGATCAACCAGGCTGTTGGACGCGGGTGCTCGCAGCCTGACGTATGAGTCACAGCCTGGTTGATCAGGTATTCTTTGGAGGTGGTCACAGCATGTATTTTTCTGGATAATCTTTAACCACAAAAATATTTCATTATTTCAGTCTCAATAACACCATTTCCCACCCTTTCTTTCATATATTATTTCACTCTTCCCTTCCAAGATACTGGTTGTTTAATTGGAACAGTACACATTCTTCACTAATCCAAAATAAAAAGATAATGTGTATTTTCGAACCTAATTATTTCTTGTGTTATGTATTCTGTACTCGGTAGTATATGGTGTCATTATCATTTTGTTTTTACACTATAGCACTGCTAAGTGTGTGTGTACTTTATAACTTACAAAACATGTTCTTAAATTTTATTTTATTTTCCAGAGCTTGAATTGTGTTGTTGACTTCAACCGACGATACATTGAAGTTGACGATGAGCTAGTTTCTATCATTACAGACATAGAAGGTAGGAGTATCTCTAGATGTTTGAAAATATCTGTATACAGAAACTCTTGTTATTAGAATATTTTAATTATTTTTGTTAATAGCTATTTGTGGATGCTATTACTGTATTAATCATGCATCACTAGCCAGATGTCACAGTTGAAATGATCACCACCTTGTTTCCTTGTGAGGTGTGTGTTGACTATCTACCTACATTTCTCTCAATGACTGTCGGTTGAAACAAGCCACTCATCCAGTCAGTCGGTGGCATTGGTGTCCGCACCTTTACCCAAATTGCTGTCCCAGCCTTCCTATCTTCCCCCTCGGCATTGGATGACCTGATCAAGGATATTCTACCAGACAGCTTGGGGGACTCACCAGGGATACATGACTCCATTACATGAAATGCAACACACAATAAGGTACCCTGGCAGACCCAGGACTCTGACCAACCCTACTGAAAGTCAACAAATAATCCAGCTGGGACAGCCCCATCATAGACATACAAGTCACAGCTTTACACAGCTTTACTGGAGGCAACAGCAATCCCTACTGATGTTGCTCACCTCACAGCTGTCCATCCTCCCCATGCAAGGGATTTAATTTTGGCAGCTTCTTTCTGTGAGGGGTGCATGTCTTGACCCACAGCAGGTCATTATTGCAGATGCCTTGCACCTTGCTGTCCCAATCCAGTCTATTTGTGGCAAGGTAGATGCAGATGAATATGGATTGCATGGCCTGCACTGCAGAAATCTGGGGCAATGGCACATAAGACATGTTGAGGTCAACATCATTATTAAAAGGTGCCTCACCTCTGCACAACCCTACTGAAAGGTTGAGCAGAGAGAGGCACGCTCTTTGTCCAGCAGAGAGAGAACCTCGTAATCTAATGAACCATAACTCTACTACCCTCACTGGTAAACCAGATGGAATCACAGTCAGCCTATGGAGAAATGGCAAACAAGTGATGTGGGACTATACGTGTGTATCCACTTTGGCAGCCACATACATCACCCTCTTAGTTGGTCAAGGAGCAGCAGCTACCACTCACAGAGAGAGAGAAAGCAAACAAATACAGGGAAATAGATCACTGGTTGAATTTTGTTCTTATAGAATCTGAGACCCGTGGTCCATGGGGAGTGTGTGCAAGGAGGTTGTCCCCTGTGGCATAGTGGTAAGACACTCGTCTGGTGTTTCGCGAGTGTTTCACGGGTTCGTATCCTGGCTGGAGAGGATTTACTGGGCGCTAATCCTTGACTGTAGCCTCTGTTTACCAAACAGTAAAAGGGGTACCTGGTTGTTAAACGATTTGGCAGGTCATATTTTGGGGAATACTAATTAAGGATTAAGGACTTGCCTAAAATGTTATGCATGCTAGTGGCTGTTCAAGAATGTAAGAACTCGTTCTTACAATAAGAGACCCAAGAGTGGCACACTTCCTTTTCCAGTGCCTCAATCGCTCAATGAATTTCCAGCATGATCCAGAGAGGAAATGCTGACTGCATCCTCGGTTCTTGCCCTGCATCGGAGTTTGAAGAAATATACAGCCTGTAGGAAATAAATTTCCTTTTTGTTTCCACTTAATGCTCACATTTTGTACCCAATCATCTATGTAACTGTGTAATCTTGTAAAATAAAGTGCATGATAATACTAATACAGTAATAAAAATAAATGGGTGGTAGGAGAAGCAAATTCATAAATGTATGTGGAGTCAAACTGAAATTTTTTCTCTGAAACCAGCGCTGTTGATGGGGAGACCCATGGCAGCCTGGGTTAAAATCCTGAGGGGTCATAGGGTTCAGGTGATGTATATATTTAAATATTTAACATTTTATTTGAAATGGTTATTATTTGTCTTGTATTGTTTAGGGCTTTTCTGTGTATTGTACTCACTATTGTTAATTTTTGTAACAGATGATGAGCTAGGAACAGCCACTGGCTATCATAATGCATTGCCCCTTGAAGTGCATGGTTCAGGCTACACCCAGATGCATATGATCTCCAATTCAAAGGCGGAAAAATTGGTTAGTGTTTTCCTTCTTAATCATATGCATAATTTATGACTGTATATAGTGTTTTTTATAGAAAGTAGATTAGTTTGATTTAGATCATGAAGAAGAGCTGCTGTTGATAAATTAAAATTTAATTTAATTTTAGGAATCTCTCCTTGGCCACATTCAAATAATTACAATTAATGATTATCTATCTTGTTTTAATATATACTATTGTAAACTCAATTATGCATATTCTCTATTTAATTTATTATTTGCAAAAGTACATTTTATAGTTTGTATATTTGGCATTATTGTGTATACTGTACTAGAATTGGTAATCTAGACTATTGAGAGTTCACTGGATAGTATTTTATACAATAATTTCTAACTGCCTCTTTTTCAAGTGTCATGTGGTTTGTCTGGTTTACTAGTTTTTTTTAACTACTATGCCTAACTAGTTTTCATTACATTTATTAAGGGTGTTCTTTCCGAGTTTAAGCTATTCAGTCTCTCTTAGGCTCTATCCCTGCTCTCACTTGGGCATAGCATAGAAACAGCCAGGTCGGTGTGACCTTCTCATTTTCAATGTAGCAAAGTTGTTTACAAGTTGTCCACTCCAGGCCAGAAGTAAGTGAAGGAAGACACTGGAGAATTCTCAATTCAGTCCAGAACAATCTCCAGAAAGTTCATTTATCTTCACTCAAACACCACGTCTAAATAATAATTGTTTGAATAGATTGTTGAATATTGCTCAGCTTATTTCAAATTTTACTGCTTGGTTGTTACCCCAACTCATCACTAGACGACAGCACTAATACACTATATTAAATAAAGAAAGTTGAGTAAATTTGCACCCCATTTATTTTTTTCTGGCTCTGCAGAGTATATTTTAATCACCTTTTCATCCTGAGATAGTTTCTTGTTGGCATTTGCTTTAAAATGGGTGAAAGTGTATTTTTTCAACTGCTTTGTGTCACTTGAGCTTTTGCCTTTCAGATTTGCAGTTATCTTCTCTTTGATGGATTGTTGGTTCTGCTACTTTCCTCCTTAATAAAACCTGGCTTTTCATAATTCCTTTAGATTTTGTCCCACACCAATGCAGTTAGTATTGGTGATTCATATTTAAGTTCTTTTGGTTTCCACATTGCTTTGCTTGTGTGAAGGATCCTTTTGCCCCCACCTGGTCTTAATTGTTTTGTTTTGTGATTATTTGCTTTTAGTTGCAGGCATGCTGATTTACATCCTTGTTTCTGTTTGACAGGATTGTTAGAACATGCTGAGAACATGTTTTCAACCAGGTCATTTTCAACTGTACATTTAGGTGTGATTTCTTGTGACTTTGTGAGGGCTTTACCTAGCTATTGCTCTCTTACATGATTGAGCATGGCATTGTCACTTGGCATTGAACCTGAGTCAGCTTGGTGCAGCTTCGATGGGTTATTCATATTGACTCTAAAATTCCTCATGTTGGGTACAGTGTCTTGTCATGTTTGGGTGGCATTCCTGCATGAGTCACAGGCTCATCAGTTGGATTATGAAGCTGTATGCTCACTCATTGAAATATAAATGCTGGCAGTTCCAATTCTTTGCTATACAGTACTGTATTGAGTTTGTTGATTCCTCTATTTTTCTCAACTGCATCCAAGTGAATTAAGACAACTAGAGTATAGGCACTGGATGTTGACCATCCATTTCTCATGCTAAGTGAAACTATTTAGCAGGAAGCTATCAAGAACACAGTGGTGCCTGAGGAATGGCCAGTCTTAGCCAAGAAACTTTGTACCCTTTTATGCTAGATTCATCCAAAACGGAATCTTGCACTAGGCATAATGATCAATACCATTCGACTGTTGCTGAATCTTACTCTCAAAGAAGGATAAGGCAAATTCCTGAAAGAGAAATTCCACTGGATTTGCTTATAGATCGTGTAATACTGTATTGCCAAGAGGAAGGGTAAAAAAGTCTAGAGATAGCAGTAAACATTAAGGTCTTTAGACATCATAATAGAAGGGAAATCATGTTCTGTTAACACTTGATCATTCTGGCTCTGCCTCACTCAGCAATTTCTAAAATATAAAACTCTTCTAAAATAAAATTTCTAAAATAAAAAAAAATATGTTCATAAAACTCTTTGTTTTCGAAGATTTTTGTGGCTCGAACCATAAATTTGGTGTCAAAATGTTTGCAAATGAATGCTCTGAAATACAGGCGGTAAAAAAGTGTGTTTATATAGATCTTGCATGATGGCACTGACTATACAAATGGTTATGAACATTTTAATATTCCTCATTTTTCAACCTAAACAATAAAAAAAGTATGTAAATGTGTTCAGATGATCGATCTATATAGCTATTAAAAGAAGGACACAATTTTCGTATTTTTCCATCAGATAATTTGCAGAGCAGAGAGAAAAATTCCCACGGCTAAAGAAATAGTTGAGTGATAGGGTGGTGGGCGGAGATAGCCTCTAGCAGGTCCCGTGATAAGTGCTACCTGCACAGTGCTACAAATACACGAGTGTTTTAAAGAGTTTCATCATGAAAGTTAAAAAAAGAATGGTTATGGAAGTAATTTTTGGAAATTCAGAGTAAATGAAATGTTTTAGCATCATCTGCATATTTATGGTTAATTATCAGTAACACTAACATGCTTCATAGAAATGTTAATGTTGATTGACATTGAAAAGCTAATAATGTCACAGGTGGATACACAGTTCCAAATGAGTGACTTATAGTTCACACTGAGTTCGTCTTGTTCTTGACTGATTGGTTTCTACACTTGACACTGTAATTGACACTCAAAAATGCTGTCTTTGGTGACACTTCAGCCGATGTGATAAACATAGGTATCCTGAACATGAGACCCGGAAAAATATGGCATGCACAATCACACATGTATATACCTATCGATGATTCTGAGGATCAACGTCCTCATGGCCCGATCTCCGATCAGGCTTCTGGTTGATGGTCTGGTCAGTCAAGCTGCTTGCAGCCTGATGTATCAATCGGGAGCTCCCCTTCTCTGAAACAAGTACATGAATATCTGATACGTGCTACCTCAGCAGATAATCTTGGTATATATATTTTTTAGATATCTCTCTTTTTAGCTTCCCCGGAAAATTTTCCATAGCTGTTTGCTCATTCGAAGCTAGGTCCACAGCCTGCAGTCTTGAGACTCATACTGGCTACTTTAGGTGTAAGGACACCAAGTTTTCACTGGGGTAAAGGATGTGTTCTGCTCGAGCAACATTAAAGCATCACAGGATCCCGTGGTTCAAAACTGGACTAGTATTATAGTTAATAGATGCATTTGGTCCTACTCATTGTGGGTTTCTTGATGAAGGGCTTGAATATTGTTCATTTACTTAACACAATACTAAACATTACTGTACACAAACTTGGCTGAGGCAGGAGAGTGAATGGTGTTAGTGAGTGAGTGTGTCGGGAGTGGGTTGTGGGTGTCAGGCATAAAGGAGAGTTTCAGAAACAGTCAAAGATGCTAGTAGTGGGTGTGTGGATTCTGTAAGATAGTGTTGCAATGTGTAGCGACTCTTGCACGTTGTTAGTGATCCACAATCACACATGATTAGATCAGGATAGGATCGTGTTAACCCCATAGATGAGGTGAGCTCAGAGGGTTGGTGATGGAAGGAAGGTGGGACATGTCGATGTTGGGCGAGTGTGGGGGTGGGTGTCGGACCAACTGGGCTGTAGTGGATACGTGGGCCTGTTGACCATTCCAAGCAACAGCCTGTTGGACAAAGCTCTCACAAGTCAAGCCTGGTCCCAAGTTGGGCCTGTGTAGAACTACTATTAGAACTCCCATCCAGGTACAATCCAGGTGTGGTGTCGGGTGGGAGTGGTTTGTCGATGTCGGGTGGGTTGTCGGTGTCGGGTGGAAGTGGGATGGGAGTGTGGTATTGGGTGGAAGTGGGATGGGAGTGTGGTATTGGGTGGGAATGTGGTGTCAGGTGGAAGTGGTGTAGGAGTATTGAGTGGGGTGTCGGTATTGGGAAGGGGTTGTGGCTGTAGGGAGTGGGGTGTGGGTGTCGGGTTGCTGAGAAGATGGCAATGTTGTCGAGTGTGGTGGCTCATGCTTGAGCATAAGTTGCCATATTTCGTTAAGTAACATGATGAAAGATTCGCAGTAACCCAAGTTGGTTTCAGATTATAGAGACCCAAGTTTGTTTATGGTTTTTGTCCAGTGGAAGTTGCTGTAACCCAAAACCCCATTTGGGTTAAAATGACTTGAAAAAAGGGTGAAAAACTCGAACTTGAAATCTTGCTGATTAAACGGGTTTTTTGGGTTGCCAGACTGGGTATTACGGAGCGCTTACTGTACTTAGGTGTGTGGTAAAAATAAAGAATGTAAGTAAAATAAAATGTACAAGACACAGTCAGATCTCCTCATAGAAGGAAATAAACATGTAGGAATAATGAAAGTCAACCAAATTTTTAGTGAGAATAACTAAGCAAATACAGCATCACCTAAGAAAACATTAGGATGGATTATGAGAATCTTCAAATCCAGACATTCCACTACAATGCTGCTCCTTTTCAAATTACTGTGCTTTTATGCCTTGAGTACTGTTCACTACTTGCTTTCCCTTTCAAAACAGAAGGGAAATTTAAAAAAAAATTCCCTCATGCTTTCTGAAATAGAGGGAATACAGAGAAAATATACAACATACACAGTCACATACCAGCCCATCCTCCTAAGGTTTCCCAATGTCAAGAACACTGTTGTACGAAAGTGTCCTCTTCTAACCTACCAGAGAACTACCTTTAGAAACTTGTGTAAGGAATCGTTCAGGACCCTGTATACCACTTATATCAGACCAATCCTGGAATATGCAGCTCCAGCATGGAGTCCATACCTAGTTAAACACAAGACAAAGTTGGAGAAGATTCAGCGGTATGCCACCAGGCTCGTCCCGGAACTGAGAAGAATGAGCTACGAGGAACGGCTAAAGAAGTTGAACCTCACGTCCCTGGAAAACAGAAGAGTAAGGGAAGACAAGATAACCACCTACAAAATTCTCAGGGAAATTGACAGGGTGGACAAAGACAAATTCTTCAGCACGGGTGGAACACGAACAAGGGGACACAGGTGGAACTTAGTACCCAGATGAGCCACAGAGACATTAGAATTTTTCAGTGTCAGAGTAGTTAATAAATGGAATGCACTAGGAAGTGATGTGGTGGAGGCTGACTCCATACACAGTTTCAAATATTGGTATGATAGAGCCCAGTAGACTCAGGAATCTGTACACCAGTTGATTGATGGTTGAGAGGCGGGACCAGAGACAAAGCTCAACCCCCGCGAGCACAATTAGGTGAGCAGAGAACCCAAACACAGAAAATGGGACAGTATGTCAATTTTGCAAGCCACTGCCATTTTCTAGTATGATGATTTTTGGCCTTGGGTAGAGTAGGTGTCAAAATGTGGTGTTCTATTAGGAAAACAGGTTTAATATACAGCACACACAAACACCTAAATTATTGGGACCATCATGAGGCTCAAAATGTAATATCTAGAAAGGAGACGAGAGGTACACTACCACAAAAAATATATATAATATATATTTCCCAGTCCTCGACCAGGCCTCCTTTTTGTTACACACACCCCAGGAAGCAGCATGTAGCAGCTGTCTAACTCCCAGGTATCTGTTTACTGCTAGGTAACTAGGTAATCAGGGTGAAAGAAACATTTTGCCCATTTGTCTCCACCTCCACCGGGGATCGAACCCGGAACCTCAGGACCCAGATTCACGAAAGAGTTACGCAAGCACTTACGAATGTGTACATCTTTCCTCAATCTTTGACGGCTTTGGTTACATTTATTAAGCAGTTTACAAGCATGAAAACTTGCCAATCAACTGTTGTTATTGTTATAAACAGCCTTCTGGTGCTTCAGAGCTCGTTAACTGTATAATAATTGTAAACAATGCCGCCAAAGATTGAGAAAAGATGTACAGGTTCGTAAGTGCTTGGGCAAGTGCTTTCGTGAATCTGGCCCCAGGATTATGAATCCGAAGCACTGTCCACTCAGCCATCAGGTGCCCCTTGATCTAATGTTATGTTAGGAAATGCAGAATAAACCTATTGAAGAGTAGAGGTGCCATAGGCACAATCAAGAACATTGTTGCATAAACATCAGAGGACCACAGCTATTCAATATCCACTCAAAAAAAAACAAAATAAATATTATCAGAACAAAAGTGGACATGTTCAAGAAAAAATTAGACAGTGCTGTAGAAGTGCCAAACCAACCAGTTTATAGTGGATATGTGGGACTGCAGGCTGCTAGAAGCAGCAGCAGCCTGTTGAACCAAGTTTTCACAAGTCAAGCTTAACTTCAGGTTAGGCTTGGGGAGTAGAACAACTCCCAGAATCCATTTTGGGTATATTCCAGATCAACAAGAAAACAGTACACATCAATGTATAAAAATTAGTCCTGAATTAATTTTTGCCTGCAACTTTACTAATATTTCCAAAATTCCTTGACAAGTATGCTTATTTGTCATATCATTGATTTTCTATACTTTTGGAACATCTGTAACCTGATATTGAGTTTCTCATTATATAATTTATTCAGTTTTGATTCAATTTTTCTCTTAATTTGCTGCTGTGCAGAAAAAAATTATTATACAATTGTAGTAGATTTGCATGCAAAAAAGGACAAATACAGGATAGTACTGCATTTAGTTCTTTTCTGGTTTTGTGCACATCAAGAGGGAGGTGGGTGAAGAAGTCATTGGGCTCAACACATGGATATGCAATTTGCTGGCTTGTCATGTAGGAATGAGGGCTCTGATGTTCAAGTTAGATGATTTTTTGGTTCCATTTTTCACTTCAGCTTACACATTGTGTGGAATAGCTACAGGTATTTATGAAGTCCTAATTTACAAAAACAGTGATTGAGTACTATATACAGTATAGGCTTACAATGTAATATGTATATTGCATGTAAATCTATTCTTAGTACAGCTCAAAAAAAGTGTCTTGCAACAAAGTTTTTTGCTACTATCCTGTGTGGGGACGTTGTCCGGAAAAAGATTCAAACACTGGTGGATATGACCAAATTGTTGGATGATGATAGTATCAGGCGACTAGTACACGATAACCTCATCACATATTAATTAAGCAAATAGAAATAATAGTTGAATCTTTTCATTGTTCTTGGTTATTTTCATTACATCAATATAGATGTATCATAACCATATTTAATTTTTATAATAACTGGCCAGTAACTAATGTTGATATACAATGATAACTGCAGTACCCTAGAAATTGACATATGATAACTGCACTTTAAGGGTATCTACACACAGAGCACAGCAGCTCTTGTAAGAAATATAAGATACCAGTATAGAAAAAACCCACCAAAGAAAATATCCTTCAAAAATCCAAATTTTCCACTCTCCCTCCAAAAAATCCGACCTTTAATGATTATTGGTTGTATTTATGGAATGAGCAGGGTTTTTCTTATTAGATATGTAATACAAAATGCGCCTTCAAAATTTAGTTTTTGGCTGCTCTTTAATCCAATGTGGGGATAAGGCTAAAAATAGGTGTCGCAGCCAAAGGGTTAAGAGGTCAGGCCCCCTTAACTTGGTCTTACTTCTTCTTGCAGGTTACTAACGAGGGAAGTGCACCTGTTGATTCGGACAGCTGGTGACTTCAGGATTGCTGTAAGTTAACTTGATGTGGTGTGGCTTAGCTAAGCACTCTAATCTCTGGCTTGGAGAATAGGAGGCATCCACCACTTGACATAGCCAGAACGAGAATGTATTCTCTTGTGGGTGCGGCTCCCTGAGAAAGTTCCAACAGTTTTGCTGGCTTTTCCAAGGTCCAATCAGAACGAAGAATTTTAGCCTAGGTGTCATTTCTTTTTGACACATTGGCAACATTGTGGGCACCTCCAAATCTGGCAACAGTGTGTGTGACCACAGGCAAAAAGGTTTCTGGCCATATGGGCAGAATATCATCTCTCTTTCATGAATAAGGCTAGCCCAGAAAGGATTCTCATTCATTCTCAGAAAATTTATTAGGGTGACTTGTTACCCATAGCTATTCATTGTATTCTTGTTGCCAATAGTGGGGCACTGGTTTGATATCTGGCAGGCCATGCTCAAGTCATTCTCAGAGGATGTTATCCTCAATTGCTGTATTCAGAGTACCTTCCTCTTTTATTGATAGGTTCTAGAGTCCTTGATCTGATTGACTTAGTCTAACCCTCAGGACCAGAAGGATGCTGGTTGAGTCCCAATTATGGGTGTCCTTTCTGGTTGTCTCTCCCATATGCACTGGAGAATATGGTGATGTTGGCAGACGCTCCTGTTAGGGCCATTGACTTCCTCACTGCTCGAGTTAAGATTACTACTACTTTTCCCACTGGTCTTGGGTGGGTTGCTACCCCAGCCCTTGTTCACCTGTCAGGGCATGGATGGATGAGTCAGTCTGGATTCCATTTGACCTTTTGTTGGCTTTTGCACATAAGCCTAATGGTATTACTACTACCCTATTTAATGCCACTCTGCACTGATTTATCCAAAAATATATATATAATTTTTTTTTTACAGTAATATCGAGTATGTGCATGTGCAAATTTGAATGGGTGGGTGGGTAGAAGTTTGGTTAGTGTGTCATGTTGGTGGGTATGAAGAGTACTGGGAGTGTAATTGACTGTACTGCCTTTTCCTTAATATTAAATGAATGTAATTTTTATAGGTCTACCCACAAACAAGTTTACAATACCTATACTTCATAAATAAGATAATCAATTGTGTGTTCTGTCTTAGTGTAGATTACTGTAGTCTTATCTAATATCATTCAACTGGAAGAATCGTTTGTAAGCAAGGTGATATTCCCATGGGCATACTTGGTCTGGAGACGAGATTGAAAAAAAGAGAAGGTGGAGGTGTTGCTGTGTTAGTGAAAGAGAATGCAAATATAAAAGAAATAATTCTTGACAACTCATGGGATGTGAACATTATTGCACTTGAGATATTCAGCCAGAAAGATGAAATAGTACTCATTAGTGCCTACAATCCACCACTAAGCAGCATGTGGACAAAGGAAGAAATGGTCGACAAACAATACAAGAACAGAAGATTTCTGGACTGGCACATTCCTCTTCCAGGAGGCATTCATATATCATCATGTTAACCAACAAGAATGAGGGAAGGGGGCATTTCATCACTACTAGACATTATATTTACCAGGAACGAGGAAGAGATACTGTAGATCTTTGATATACAGTACCTATCGAAAATAGGTAAGAGTAACCATGTACTCTTAGAAGTGAAATATGCAATACAATATGCTGTACCATAGAAAATAATGGACAAAAGAAGGTTATAGAGAAACTCATATTTAAGAAAGAACAATTTGGGAGTCTTAAGAGATTTCTTTATTGGGATTGACTGAAATTTGTTATTGTTAACACTTTCGCGTTCCACAAACTGAATATCTCGTCACTCACTTTTCTACTGAATGTGTTCCAACGACGCAATACTGAGTCACTCATTAAAATATTTTTTAAAAATTTAAATTTTATCAGATCAATCTGGTAGTGGTTTTAAAATAAGCGCCTTTAGATTGCACACAATTTGATACCAAAATCAAAGATATAACATGAAACTTGATGTCCAAACACTTGAAATATTATAAATAGGCCTATGGTCCGAATATTAAAATATTTGTTAAAATTCTATTTATTGTCCTATTATCTTGGGACTTGTTTTAAAATGTGCGCCTTTTTATTGCGAACAATTTGATACCAAAATGAAAGATGTAACACAAATATTTATGTCAGAACACTGGAAAGATATAAATAAATTTGTGATGATGAGCATCCAGAATTAAAATATTTGTTAAAAATCCAGTTATTGCTCTATTATTCTGGGACTAGTTTTAAAATAATCGCCTTTTTATTGCGAACAATTTGATACCAAAATGAGCGACGTAGCACGAAATTTGATGTTATCAAATTGAACGAGTTGAACATTAGGTTGCAATGTACAAAATGGTGCTCGTTCACGGGTAACTTTAGGCTTTTCTGCGGGGAGGCACTCCAGCCTTTTGTACATTTTATTCATACACATCTGTAGGGAATTTAATTGCGAACACAATGATACCAAAACGAGCGACGTAGCACGAGAATTAAGGTAAAAAAATGGAACGAGAATGCACATGTTACTGATTTTGTGCGTTTTTGCCGACTTTACGCTTTGCTGTTGGGAGTCACGCTAGGCTTTTGGACATTATATTTATACACACCTGTAGAGAATGTAATTGCGAACACAATGATACCAAAACGAGCGACGTAGCACGAGAATTAAGGTGATAAAGCTGGAACGAGTATACACATTTGAGTGTCACCGCGCGCTTACCCGCACGGAGGGGCCACCTACCCCCTGTCAACGGCGAGTTTCCACGGAGCGCGAAAGTGTTAAGTAAGGAAATGTATGCAAATTTTTGTAAAATAATAAGGAAGGCACCCTAACATTTATAACAAAAATGAGATGGGAATATAGACGACAAAGATTAGTTTAATAGAAATATGGGAGGGAGCCCGAGAACAAAAGAAAATAAATTAAATCAATATACGGGTAGTAAAAGCCAAACCCACAAACATACTAATACTACAAACAAGCAAGAAGACAACTACTGGACACCGCAGTCAGAAGACAGAATGAAACATTGTGAAGAGAATAGCAGACAAATATAAAAAAAAAGCTTTATTCTATAAATTCATAAGAAGCAAATTATAAGTGAAAGACAAAATTCTGTCTTTCTGGGAGGTAGACTCAGAGACTGGAAAGGAAGTATATGTAACAGTAACAAATAGATGCAAGATGAGATTTTCAGCAATCAAGTTAAGATAGTCTCAAATATAAATTAGAGCAAAATATATAGAAGTGTCTTGAGAAGTAGAAAAACTGCTCAGGGAACTAGAAAGAAAGAACTAGACTTGGGTACTAAAGGAATATGCTTCCAAGATTAGTGCCCTACTTCAGATTATCATTTAAACATCCTTACAAATGGGATCCTAGCCGACAAATGGAAAAAGCCTAACATAGTTTCAATCTTTAAGAATGAAAAAGAGAAGACACACTAAACTATAGAACTGTATCATTGACAGGTGTGGGAGTAAAAGCACTAGAAATTTATTTTAAACCAAATGGACAGGGGTACCTGGAAAGTAATGACATAACAGACAAATAGTCTAGATTTCAAATGAGAATGTTTTATGTAACAAATCTACATTAACAAATTTTATGTAACAAATCTAGTTTCTATGATAGAGTTGGAGCAGTATTGTAAGAAAGAGAGGATTGGGCTGATTTCATATACCTGAACTTAAAAAAGCTTTAACAGAGCCCCAATCAAGAGACATCAAGAAGTTAGAACACACTGGAGGGGGTGATAAGCAGACTTCAAAATTGGCCAAAGGAACCTTACCTTACGATGATTTCGGAGCTTAGTGTCCACGCGGCCCGGTCCTTGACCAGGCCTCCTAGTGGAAGGCCACTGGAACTCCTTGGAAGAAGACTACTCTGAAATTTCATAGTTTTTTAGAGACAGATGGAAACAAAATAGAATAGATAGGTGAGGGGGGGAACAGCCATACAAACACTGCATACACTACAAGTGTATGGGAGGGAAATGGAGAAATGTATAAGATTGATCACCAAGTCAGGCATTCTTGCATCAAACATGTGCATGCTATACTCTCCAATATCGCAGAAAGTACCACGCTTCCCAACATTATTACTACTGACTACTAAAATTGAATGAATCGGTGCCAACACTACAACACACCGACTCCTGGAAAAGCGAGTACCAGTAGCACGAGTGTGACTTAATATGGAGCTAAACTTAGGTACTGGAAATACACCTGAGACATCTTAATGAGTAGATATAGTCCACTTCACAAGATAGGTAGCTGCACAAACCCCCCACATTGTATTGGTCTTTGAAAATGAAAGGAAATGATATGAAAATGATTGGGTGAGTTATAATAACCTAGAGAAAAACGCTACCTAGGCTACCTTGAATGCGAAGGCTTACCTTACCTAATGCTAAGTTAGAAATATAAAATATAAATAACTGAATAATCCATTTAGTTGCTTCAAATGGTGGAACATGGGTACCACAGTTTACGAATTTAATCTGTTCCTGGAGATGGTTCGTTATCCGAAAATTCGTAAACCGAAGCAAATTTCCCCCATAAGAAATACTAGTAATGGGAAATGAACTAATCTGTTCCCGACTCCCCAAAAAATTCACTTCAAAGTAAATTTTATACCTAATTCACCCAAATCTTCACTACAAAAGCATGTACAAGTTGTTACCTTTACTGATGACTCCTGTTGGCATATAGAAGACCGTGAGGAGGGGGAGGGGGGGAGGAGAGGTGTTATTGTTTGGAAGGGAAGTCCCCTTTCATTATAACATCAGGCAGTGAGGACTTCTCTGAGGTGCACACACTGGCACATTTTGCCTGCATACCACTAGGACGTGCTTCTGGCTCACTGCATGATTTTCTCATTTTTTCTTGATTGTTTTTCCCCTTCTTTTTAACACTTGTCTATAATGAGACATCACATTGTCATTAATAAGAGCAATGCAACGGCCTGCTAAAGCTTTATCTGGGTAATTCTTTTCAGCAAAACTTTGCAGTTCTTTCCATACTGCACACAATTCCTTAATTAATGAGGAAGGGACATCCTCTACTGCCTCCTCCTCCTCCTTTCCTGAAGATTTGTTATACTGCCTAGCTAGTTCAAAAACATGTGTACCATTTTCATGTTTATGAATGATCTCTTGTTTTTCCTCTATGGTCATTCTCACATGTGTTTTCTTGCTTTGAACCTTACCACTGGCTTTCTTGGGACCCTGGCCAGATATATAATAGCAACTTTTATATTCAAATAGCCAAAAATCCAGGAAAACTGTAAATCCTTGCAAAGAATTCAGGCAGGATAGTTACTAGGCGGGAGGTACTTGGAAACTGAGGCGAGATCGCCGTGCCATTACGCACTAGGTCCGCCATACGCCTATCAACAAACTCGTATCCCGAGGTAAAGTTCGTAACCCGATTCAAATTTTTTGAAGAAATCGGGCCCCTAAGCCGAAACGTTTGTAAAAAGGGGCATTCGTAAACCGTGGTACCACTGTACTTCAAAATCACCAGTTGTATTGAAAATGGAGCAGACCTCCTTAGTCATATCCATACCTTTTCTTATCACCAGTAAAAGGTGGCATGGTTGGCACTTCAGCATTTTCTTGTGCTTTGCCAATATGCTTGTCCTCTTGGTGGCAATACACATGTTATTTTTGGGCTTCATTGAGTGCTGCCTCACATCCAACACCATAGCTTCTTGTAGGTTAGTTCCTTTAAAGCCTGTCACTTGAGTTTGTTTTAGAGGTGTGTTCTGATTATATTACCAAGGTAAATCATGCATATTTTCATCTTCGTCCCTCTTGTGCTATTTTTGGGGTCTTCTTGGACTTGGCTCTTCAATTTTTTTGCATCTCCTTGTCTTGAGTTTTTCCTTTTATGGACATCTCACATAAAGCTTTATTTCTTCTTGTGCTGACCAGTTGCAACAATGTCATCGAATTCCATGGACATCATCTGTTGCAGAACGTGTTGCTTCATTGCATCAAAAGACTTTGTTTGGCTAAAGCTTTGACCAAGAATGAGTTGATGGTCTTTTACCATCAGCCTTTCATCACTCTGATGTGGTTTGTCTGACCTGTTGAGCTCTAGGGCTTCATTGTGTCAGTATCTCCAATTGTCATGCACCACCTGTTCTGCTGTTCCTCAACCTCTGCTCTTTGGCTCTGCATTTCAAGGTTCCCTCCTTCCTGCTTTTGTGATGAGTGGTTTTTAGCTCGGTCACCCTAGGGTTTATGGGTACTGGAGATCAAAGCAAATCTTTGCTACCATATTCCTTTTATATGAGCTCTGGCCCCAGTAGTGTTGTCAAATTATGCTGCCTTTCCATTTTTGGTTCTGGCTCTTAGGTTTCGATCCTGTGCCTGTGCTCCTTGTACTCAATGGTTATTGGAGCATACTTAGGTACATTATGTCATATATTGAGTATTGAGTGCAATGAAATGTTCATTTCTTAGCTGGACCATTTAATGCTCCAATTCCTTCCCTTGTCCTTCCTGTTCTTGCCCTTGACCTTCTCCAAGCATGCTTGTGTAGTGTGGACTTCAAGTTCTTGCATCTCTGTCAACTGTTACATTGATAGTGGATTTACTTAGTGATGGTCTGTGTTGTTTTAATCTAACAGTTTTTTGAAGACCAATTATTGGTAGTATTCTCAGTTCTTTTACGCTTGCAGAAAAATTTTGAGTGTTGTGATTTGTTTTCATTTTAGCGAGCTGGTACACTCGGCAGCTTGAGTTGGACTCATAGATGTCTTACTTTCCTACATATATGACAGGACCAATTGCTAAGATTCCTATCATGATGGGGATATTAAGCATGAGAGTCTGGCAGGTATGAGTCTTGGGTCAATTATTAAGATTTTGAAAATGGGAGCACTCGGTAATCTAGCTCAGAAATGATAGTTTCAATTGACTCTGCACCTTTATTTTTTTTATTATAATTCAATTTTACATTTACTATTCTGGGCTGGGTCCCCTCAGTAGCACTCCTGAGTTTATTACACTGGCACTTCCGTTGCTACATTTGATACACCAGGCTCATTGTAACATTCTTGACCAGCAAGTAAGGATTAATATTTTGCTCCCTTAACAGGGCGGGCAGCATTTGGTGATAATATATCTACCTACTACCAAGATGAACCACCCTAAAGCTCAAAAGGTATTCACAAAACATGCTCCTTCCCTTTTAAAAATCTTTAGATACCATAAAATACCAAGCAGAACTGAAACATGAAAAACCTTCATTGCCCAACACAAGGATCTGATGAGGCAACTGTTCCAAATATTTCTTGATGAGAGGTAAAGTGTTTGGGACTTAATTACTCCTTTTAAGGATGTTCATCCTGGTTATAGCTGATCTATGTTCTCCACATGTTCTCCTGCCCAAGAGAGAGAGAGAGCATGATATTGGTCCTTGCTCCTGGTGGATCGAGATAATCACAGTAGCCTGGAAGTAGGCAATTGCACTGACAATTGAATGCCTAGTACAATTAAATGAAGAAAAGCTACTAAGAAGTTACCCAGAAAGTGCCATTTTATTAAGCTCAATTCTGTTTTCTTTTATTGACAGATGGCTCCAGGTGTATTAGTAAGACAAGTTAGCTTGGATGTTGAACAGTTCTGTCATGAAATGGCTCAGAGATTATGCACTGAAGCTGGAAAAAAGTATTTCTTCTGCAATGACTACAACGTGGAGATAGTTGATGTAAGTATTGGGCTAATTTTTAGATCTTGAATGTTTCATTCATATGTTTTCTTAAAAAGTATTGCTATATTTTGTTTATAAATTTTTGTGAGATCAACTCAGGTTTAAAGTTGCTTTACATAAAAAAATACTTAAATATGTCATTCTCAATATATATCTTGCTTCATAGCTGCTTATTGTCTCTGCAATCATTTGGTATTCCATACAGTGTGCTATATTGAGAATACCTCTTTGCATTGTATTTGAAACTTAAAACAGTTGTGAATGATGGCAAAAGGATTTTTTCTTTTGGTTTTGAGACCCTCTGGTTGTTATTTTTTAACTATCTTAAGCTTTAGGATGCCTGACAGCTGGAATGGACCGTGCTTCGGATTCGTAGTCCTGAGGTTCCGGGTTTGATCCCCGATTTAGGCGGAGACAAATGGGCAAAATGTTTTTCATCCTAATGCCCCTGTTACCTAGCAGTAAATAGGTACCTGGGAGTTAGACAGCTGCTACGGGCTACTTCCTGGGGGGGAGTGTAACAAAAAGGAGGCCTGGTCGAGGACCGGTCCGCGGGGACGCTAAGTCCCGAAATCAACCCAAGATAACTTCAAGAAGATAGCTTTATTTTGATGTATGAACTAGGGCAATATCTTGATAATAAGTAAGTGTAACTGCACCCAATTTTCTGTACATACTGTATACTTCTTATGCTAGTGGATGTTCCTTGGAAGATTTTGCTGGTGCCTTTCTTCTGAGGTATTCTGCTTGACTGTTCCAGAGTGTTAAACTTACCATGGCTGGTAGCCAGGATCTGTAACAGCCAGGCAGGGAGGGGGGAGGGGAGATGTTTATTTATGCTGGCATATAGGGAATTTTTCAAGTGGTCCCTGTGGAGGCCATACCACCTCCATGGGACCACTTAACACTAACACTAGAGAATACTCAATAAACCTTTAAATAACCTCTATAACAGTCAATATACTAAAATTTTAACCCTTATCAAGTCCACCTGACACCACAAGTATGGCCTTCCTGTGCCCATAGTAACTATCAATTTGGCCATCTTCCCTAGATGCCATCAGATGACGATATCCTCATCAATATGCCAGCACCTCTCGTGTGACATTAAGACATAATAACCTCACTGCTAACTTCCTGGTATAGCTCAAGATATCAGAAAAAAATGTAGATAATTTTTATTCCTGGCTAAGGAACCATTTTTATTTTAAGGGTTATGAAATTAGGTAGGTGTGCAAATTTGGAACCAGTTCCTCTAATATTTTTCAGATGCGAATTATGATGCATATTGGCCATCCAGGCCAATATGCATCATCTATCCATCTGCCTGCATCTGCCTGGATGGCCTGGGCTCCATTTTCCATACTTTTTTTTTTTTAATCCATTCTTTTGGCATTGCTCCCACAGATCAGGCCCTGTCCATCCTTTTTCTTTTCAGGTTGGTTCCATCTCAGAATGGCCAGCTTCCTCTACCGAGGCACCATTGTCATATAGCTTCGGGTAGCTACTAACGGGGGGACTCAGAAATCCAACATTGAGTATAATGAAATGCCTCTTTCTGGTGGTCCACAAAGTAGCTTCCCGTTCCCCTCCCTGTTTCCTCTTCTCTGGGAGTTGGCTGCCTTCTATAAGGGTGGCTGATAAATTGGGCAGCTGACTGGCCAAGACCCTTAGATCTATATCTGTTGGCAACCAGGCATATTATATTGGGAATTTCCACACATTAACAATTGTTTGTATGATTTTCATCAGTTTAAAAAAAAGATCCAAGCTATTGCATATTTTAGAGCACTTGAGTTTTCTAGTGGATTTTGGTTCAGTTTTGTTGTAGTCCTTGTAGTTTTCTCAAGCTTTCTTTGCCTCTGAGAGGGCCAGATTCTAATCCTGGTTTATGTTGCATTCCCTTAGAGGGTAAAAAGTAAAACCTTGCTAACTATATTAATTAACATTAACTGTTGGCAGAAACAAATGCACCTTGCAGCAGATACTGTAGACACACTAATTAGGCAGATGTGTGGGGGGAAACCCTGAAGAGTCCTATTAAGGAGGCAGGTGCCATCCCCAACCTCCACACAGAAAATAATGAGTAGTCAAACAAAATTGCAGCAGAAATGTGATGGCCCCTCCCAGAACTTGTACCCAATAAGGTAAAATTGCAAAAAACACCTTCCCGTAACCTCTGACAGCAGATGCTAGCCATCCCCAGGCAGAGCAGGTGTCCAGTTGTTGTTGAGGTTAAAGCATTAGTCCCTTCAGGTTTGTGGTTGATGCTCATGAATCTCTTGATGCCTTGTGTGATTTCATTGACAGGTTGTAACATGAGGGAGCTACTGAGGGACCTGCCAGAAAGAGGCATTTCATTACAATCGCTTCTGGATTTTTTATTTTAAAGTGGGCAAAAGTCACATTTCACAACCAAAAGGTTAAAGATATCCCACTGTAAATCAAATTTGTACTAATTGTTCTCAATATTATCTTGTCAAAGAAAGTATTAGTAGTGACCTCTGCATGTTGTATGCCATATATGATCATGTTGCATCTTGTATATGTCAATATTTGACAGTACCACCTGCACTACCATTCTCAATACTGTATATGTTTATTACATTAAGACCAGTTTTTAGGAATCAATCTTCAGATTTACTCCACAATACTTTATATTATCTTTGCTACATTCGTGGGTTTACGTTTTTTATTTCTACGCTCAAGTTCTTTAAATTCAACACTATAGAATACTATACCTCCATGTATTTTTTCCAAATGGGTTTGGTCTTAAGTTTGGTTTACGTATTGTTGTATTATTAAGCATTCACACCAAAAAATGTTAATTTATTGATCATTTTGCTCCAAGGTGTGTCCAAGTAGTGGGGACATAGTGGCACTAGCATCAGTTTTAGTCCAGGCTGCAACAGTTGTTAAAGGACTGAGTAAGACAGTTCGATCCCCAATTAGTTCCTTAACTCGTCGTCAGTACAAAACTACAGCTACATTCATCTTTAACATGGATTCCAAACAGTATTATCTCATAGATAAGGAGCCACTGCTTGAAGAAGACCCATATAGGTGAGCATTCTCTTCCTTTCATAATTAATTCACACATAATGTAATCTTTTGTAAGTCTGAAGAGTGCCCCATTGGCAGAAGCAACCTTCATATGCACGGTGAGAGCATGGGGAGGGTACAGGACAGTACTCTTCCTTCCGTCTATTGCTTTCTACAGCTTTCTGTATTTTTATCCTCTGGCCCGTGTACTATCTACACTACAGTAGAAAATGTGAGTTACATAGTTGTTTAAATGTCATTGAAGTTATTTATAACTTTTATTTATTGAATCTTCTCACTCATGAGAGTGGAAAAAGTGTAAAGATTTATTATGGTTTTAATAATCTTAATGCAGAATTTATCTATTAAACATAACAACATAAGAATTGAGGAAACTACAGTACTGAATGCCTTATGGCCCATATATGGTAGCTTCTGTAATGTATTTTTCTTTCCCACTTTTTGCAAGGAAATTTTTGCTTGTGTATTGGGTAGGGTCTGTAACATTTATGAAGCCTGTTACATTTATACTCTATTTCAGGTTTTTAAATATGGATTTGTAAATATAAGATTTCCCTTTTATGAATTTGTGATAAAATCTGTTGATACTCTTTGCAGTATTGAAACCATGGAAGGAGATGTTGGTGATGAAAGGTGGTGGCTGAGTGCTCGCCAAACAGCTCGACAGTTGCGTGCACAGTGGTCATGCCCAACTGATTATTATTCAAGTGTCAAAGTCATGACAAATGAGCCAATTCTCAAAGGTAAGTATTTGCTCAGTATATGCTTTCCATTTTGTACTTGATAGTTGTTACCCATAATGAAAATATAGCATATTCCTTACATATACCGATTGATCATGTATTCATTCTTTCTTACCACCAGTCCTCACCTGTGCCATTTCCCAGTTATTGTTCTCAGTAGAACTTTATTTTATCCACACATCTGTTTTTTTTTTGTTTTTGTTTTTTGGGAGGGGGGGGAGGGGGATAGTTCCCTTCTGTGTCTCCCTGGAGCTAGTCACCTAGTTCGTTCTACAAGTGTTATATCTCACCAGGCCCTTGCGATCCATTTAAGCTGACTGCAGACCAATTGTAGAATCTGGTTCACTCAATAAAGTCTAGTACTATATCAACCCTGGCCAAGAGACAAAAAAGTGGCAGAAAGGTAGAATGTCCTTTACCTCGTAAAGATAGCCAGATTCTGGTCCTGGCTCCCAGTAAGACTCTGATGGATTTCAGAGATGTGATGCAGTTTCCCAAGTCTTGGGAACCCCAGTACAATGCCTCGGCAAACTGTTAAGTGGTCCACCAGAAAAATCCACTTCATTACATTCAGTGCTTGACTACTTCACAGTTTTAGGTAAATTTCTAACCCCCGCCAAACTCCCTTCACCTTGTAAAGAGAATCTGATTCTGGTCCTATCTCATGATAGATCATATTGGGTCTAAAAAGCTAGGTGTGATTCTTAAGGTTTGGCTATAACAGTGCATGAGCTCTGGGAAGCTACTGAGTTGGGTCCCTCCCAGATAAAAAAAAAAATGGACTTTTGGTCAACGATTGACATGTCCAACTTGTTTCAACTAACTTAAAGTACAGTGGCACCTTGACTTACGACTGCCCCTACTTACGAATTTTTCGAGTTGCGATGTAAATTTCGTCGAAAAATGCGACTCTACTTATGACTTCTGCCTCGACTAGCGACTTTGTTGATTCACGTATGGTATGGGTCGACCGATCTCGTGGTTCCTGGTGGCACAGCCGACCCCGCCACAGTTTACCAGAGCCGGCCGATTAGTGACGAACGGGCTTGTAAATAATTTCATTATTTTTATGCTTATTGGTTTTTGGAACATAAAAGTAATTGTTATACCTGTATATCATGCCATGGGTCCCAAGAAAGTCAGTAGTAAGGTTCAACATAAGAAAACACATGTGAGAATGACCGTAGAGGAAAAACAAGAGATCATTCGTAAACATGAAAATGGTATGAGGGTTGTTGATGTAGAGTAGAGGATTCCTCATTGATTAAGAAAATGTGAGCAGTATGGGAAGAATTGCAAAGTTTTGCTGAAAAGTGTCGCCCAACTCAAGCTGTAGCAGACCGTTTTGTTAACCTTTTTAATGACAATGTGATGTCTCACTTCAGACAAGTGTTACAAAGTAGGGAAGAACAAGTGTCGCCAGACAGGTTTTTAGTGAGAAAAATAAGCACTGTGAGCCACAAGCAGGTCCTAGTGGTATGCAGGCAAATCGTAGGAGAGAGAGTACCGCAGAAAAGTCATCACTGCCTGATGTTATAATGGAAGGGGACTCCTCTTCCAAATACTAACACGTCTCCTCCTCCCCTCCTCACCGTCTTCCATATGCCAACAAGAGTCCTCATTCAAGGTAAGATATACATACAGTACTGTATGGTAGCTAGTACAAAATGAGTGTTATTCGGTATAAAATGTATTTTTAAGTTAATATTTTTGGGGATGTGGAGCAGATTAATTCAATTTACATTATTTCTTATGGGAAAATTTGTTTCAACTTACGAATTTTTGACTTTCAACCAGTCTCTGGGAACGGATTAAGTTCGTAAGTAGAGGCCCCACTGTACTGTGAACTGCAATTAGACCAAACAGGTTACTTTAAAGTAGCACGTCAGTACACAAGGTTGCAATAGTTTGTTGATGTTGTCATTTTTCATACAAGTGTACGTCTTCACTTCATCATATCCAGTCTTCTGAGAATTCGGTTTCATTTTCATTTCACTATTATGCACCACATACCTATCCTGTGGGCAGTGGTGGAAAGGGTTACAAAAGCACATAATTAGTTCAGGAATTGAACCCTATACTGGGGTACCTTCGGTTTACAAATTTAATCCGTTCCTGGAGATGATTCGTAACCCGAAAATTCGTAAACCAAAGCGAATTTCCCCATAAGAAATCATGGGAAATTAATTAATTCATTCCCGACTCCTCAAAAAATTAACTTCAAAGTTAATTTTATAACTAATTCACCCAAATCTTAAGTACAAAAGTATGTACAAGTTATTACTTACCTTTACTGATGACTCCTGTTAGCATATGGAAGACTGGTGAGGAGGGGAGGGAGTTGGAGAGGTGTTACTGTTTGGAAGGGGGAGTTCCCTTCCATTATAACATCAGGCAGTGATGACTTCTCTGAGGTACACACTCTGGCACGTTTTGCTTTCATTCCACTAGGACCTGCTTCTGGCTCACTGCTTGATTTTCTCACTAGAGATCGTTCCATTAAGATTGTTTTTCCCTTCTTTGTAACACATGTCTGTAGTGAGACATCATATTGTCATTAATAAGATCAGTGCAACAGCCTGCTACAGCTTTATCTGGGTGATTCTTTTCAGCAAAACTTTGCAGTTCTTCCCATACTGCACACATTTTCTTAATTATTAATGAAGGGATATCCTCTACTGCCTTCTCCTCCTTCCCTGAAGATTTGTTGTACTGCCTATCTAGTTCAACAACAGGTGTATCATTTTCATGTTTACGAATGATCTCTCGTTTTTCTTCTATGATCATTCTCACATGTGTTTTCTTGCCTTGAACCTTACCACTGGCTTTCTTGGGACCCATGGTGAGATATATAATAACAACTTTTATTCTCAAATAGCCAAAAATCCCCCCAAAGATGTAAATCCTTGCAAAGAATTCAGGTGGGATAGTCACTTGGCGGGAGGCACTGGTAAACTGAGGCGCGATTGCCGTGCCACCACGGGCTAAGTCGGCCATACGCGTATCAACAAACTCGTATTCCGTGGTAAAGTTTGTAACCCGATTAAAAATTTTCTGAAGAAATCGGGTTCGTAACCCGAAAAGTTCATAAAGAGGGGCATTCGTAAATCGAGGTACCACTGTAGTTCATTTAGCTCAGGAAGTGACAGTCTTCTGAAGCTAGTTATATATATATATTGATAAATGTTTGGTAACACTTGCATTTTGGGTATTTAAAAGACTGAATTAATTCTAAATATCTGTAACATTGTTTTTTATTAATACTGTGCTTTTCCATCCGTGTAATCCATGTGAGTACCTCCCAATCTATGAATGTGGGAAAATTGGGTATTGATGATGGAAGTCTTTCATTTTACTATTAAACTAATGCAGAGTAATACTGATAGACTCTCTTCTTCTCCAGGTAAATCTCTAAACCACATAATGGAAGGTCAGCATCTGGTAGCTCTAGTTCTGGGGCCACACCATGAAGGAACATAAATAACATCCAAATAAACCACCTTAAAATGTTTGGTATACTAGTCTGGATTTTATTTTATTTGTTACTACTCTATGTAATCCTTGCATATTTTTGTCCACCAGTCCACAAATTAGTTTACATTGTTAACAGTATTAGTCTGTTGAACAAAATATAATTAATTTGGCAACTTCTATAATGGTGATGGCTGTAAAGAGTTACGGTAGAGGTACATTACTGCAGCAACATGTTGACACCTCATCTATAACTGGTGTAGGATTTGCTCATGTGAATGACTAGATAAGATCTTCTGTTTGATAAAAACACGTAATAACATTTACTGACAAAAATGCCTATTTGCAACCAGCATATTCAATAGTATGTTTAATTCAAATTACATATTTCATTCAACAAAAACTAATTACTTTGAATAGAAATACAGTAACATGATTAATATTTTTATCTTAAATAGGGGATATTCTGTGTAATCTGCATGATGAGACAATATGAAGGAGAATTTTGAAACTTTTTTTGGAAATAATGATGCATATGGACATGTGTAATACTTTAAATGACATAATAGATCATTTAAGTAAGCTGTGTATTGATGTGGAGATAAGAAGCAAGAGTAATTGGAACAGAAAACATGGAAAGGTACCTAAATAGCAACATAATTAAAAGAAGAAATTATCTTTCTGGAATTTTTGATTGGCTGCATATATTTTTATCACAACAGAACAAATGTCTTATATGCAAAGGCATAATATTTATAATTTATATATTTTTAATAAATAATGTAGCTTGTTTTATACAAGCTTTATTGTATTTCATGAAATGCTTTGAAATTTAAGGAATTTTTGTTTGATTCATTATTTTAAAAATTATATTGACTGCTTTTACTTTTTGTAGAAAAATTATGGCTAAATATGTAGGTAGGGAACATAGGTACAGTATTTCATTACATTCAACACTGGTTTTTGTTATGTAATTTGTGACAAGTATGTACTGTGCGGCATGTAATAATATATGTTATATATTTTTTCATAACATTTTACCCATCTTTCAGTTGTCCTATTGTATGACATGATATACTTTTCAGTGACTAGTGTGTTGCATGAAGTCCAGTTAGCATATTGTGACACCCAACTATTGAGAGCTTAATATGATGCAAGTGGTCCACTAGTGAGCCACTTATATAAGGCCATTTATTTTTTTTAACAACAAACATTAGACAAATTTCAGTTGTTGACATCATGTCAGTCCAGGGAGGTTTATTGCAATATATTTTTCTAGGTGTTTTGGGAAATTCACATTCAAATTACATTCCATATTTCATCCAAGAATCTAACCATCTCTGGAATCTTTCAATTACCCATCTTCAAAATGAATCGGTACTAGTTAATAGTATATTGATTCCAATATTATAGCGGTAATTGAATTTAAGAATTTATCATATATTTGTTTTGGAATTGTAATGCATGGAATATTTATAATGTTCTTATATATAACACAGAATTGGGGACGTCATTTATGGAGTAAGGGTTTTAATCCATATTCAAATTTATTGTACAGTATGTCACCAAGAAATCTGTATCACTTAAGTGTCCCTCACACTTCACTGAACAGTATTTTCAAGATAACTTGAATACTCATTTCTTTCAATTTTTATTTACTAAAAAATCTAAGAGGTTGCTAAAAAAAATTTAAGATTCCTTAAAAGTATTTAGATATAAGCACATAGGCTTGTACTGGTTCTGCAGCTGTTACACAAAATTTCTTACTAAATGTTATGATCCTTATATATTTTGATTCACAATCTTGCTTTTATTTTAGAAATCAATTTAATTTTTGATCTTGTAGCCCTTGATATGTTTTTTTGATGCTTTATAGTCACTCAGTAGGGTTATCTTGAGATTCTTGAGGTGATCTTGAGATGATTTCGGGGCTTTAGTGTCCCCGTGGCCCGGTCCTCGACCAGGCCTCCACCCCCAGGAAGCAGCCTCTGACAGCTGACTAACTCCCAGGTACCTATTTACTGCTAGGTAACAGAGACATCAGGGTGAAAGAAACTCTGCCCATCGTTTCTCGCCGGCGCCTGGGATCGAACCCGGGACCACAGGATCAAGCGTCCAGTGTTCTGGCCGCTCAACCACTCCCAATAGCCAAGGCAGTGTGTGAGCTTTGGGTACAGGTATACTCAGCTCTTGACCGACCTGCCACATAGTGTTGGTACAATGTAGCACTATGATAGGTAGTTGAGTGACTCTTAGAGATTTGTTTTGGTTTGTTTGAAGCATTTCCAAAACATTCTTGGAGGGGGAATTTGGGGACTTTATTTTTATAGGTGGTATTCCTCAGTTTGATCCACATTTGCTCCCTGCCTTTTTGAAGGAACTAAGTTTTCCAAATACATACCTGATGTTACAATGCTCTGTCCAGATAGCCAGTGCAGAACTAGGGGAGGAAGATGATGTTTCATTACACTCAACAGTATCTCTCAACTAATACTTTGGGTCTATAAATAGTTTTGTCTGAAGCCTAAATACTCAAGAAAATTTACGCAGTGTGCACGTGACCAGTTATACAGTAATGACATTGAGTTCGTATGTAATGAAGCACAAAAAGATTTGGTTTAGAAATACAGTTTTCATAGGGAAATGTGGGGGAGTAGGTATGGTTAAATGTTTAGAGGGATCCATTATAAGGAGATCAGATTTGGGAGGATGAAATGTATCATTTTCAGTTAACTCCTGATTTTGTGTATGGATGTGTTCAACACCTGATATAAATTAAAACTGAATAGATACATTCCAAAGCCATTAATTTTATTCGTTATAAAATGGAAATGTAAGTAGTGAACAAAGTAGGATAGAGTAAGGAATGAAGATGTAGGAGGGGGGGGAACACTGAGCGTGTGATGAAACTGGTTGTCAACAATACACGAGAAGTGCTCTGGAACATTATATATAATGCTCTCAGTACATAGTTGTATGAAGTGGTTAAATGCTGCTACTGATTTTTTGCCGAAATGTGACCACTGATTTTATGTGATGCTGTTAGTGTGTAAGATATGGTGATTAGATGAATTTTTTTTTTCATGTCCAGTATCTTTAATCTTCTTTCATTACATTGTTTTCTGATACCTCCCCACCTCATGATGTCTTCAGGATGTAATCAAATGCACTGAAATGGTTAACACTGCATCAGATATTATGAATTTTTTTGACAATTGTAAATTTTTGTCACTGAAAGGTTAAAGAACAGTAGTTAGGATTCTGGAATTGCCTAGTCAGTCCTGAGGTAAAACCGCTTGAGGGAAAGAAGACTATGATCTTGATTAATTTTGTAATGATGAATACAGAATTGTACCATTCATTGGCAAATATCTGGGTAAACCAAGAGAGGGCACTATTGCTAATGATGCACAAACTGGCCGTTTATTTTATTTTCTGTCCAGTACAACCTACATCTGGGTTGTACCTAATTTTAAAGCTGCAGGTTACATTTGCCCCAACTACTATTTTTTTTAGTTTCCTAAACATGCTCACTATTTGTACAGAAGTCACTACTCTGCAGAAGTATTTTCTTACATCACTCATATTGAATAGTTAATCATTTGTCCACTTTGTATCTCAGTATTTTGTACATCATGACCATGGCTACTTTAGGTCATTTTTGCTCTTGTGTTTATACGTTTAATTCTTTGAAGCTGTCCTTATAACATGGGTCTAATATTTCTTGTATTAGTCTTATGACAAATTTCTGAACCTTCTCAATTTTCTCTGCGCTAAAGTTAGTTGTGAGCTACTTTTCGGTTGCATGTATTCCTGTTCTAGTCTAACATATGCTGCTTACAGTATTCTGATTGGTTCTTTTTGGTCTGTAAGGCTGATGTATTTTTTAAATTTTGTATATGCTGCCAACATTATTGTGTTTGTGTACTTATGATGCACAACTCGGTGTGATGTCCACACACATTGAACAAGAACATACATGCACATGCCAAGGTGTAATAGTGAAAAACAATAAATAGTTTGACCCAGTAATTTTGTATATGTTGATAATTTGCTCTTGGATTTTTAGGTATTTTGTTCATCATAATTTCTATAATATTCACAGTGTGTCATGCAGCCTTATCTTCCGTGTAGGTAATATTTTATATTAATTTTTCCGACAGTCCTTCGAAAGTTCTTAATTGAAAAAAAAATTGTAAAGGATTTTATGATATTCGTATCATTAAATAAACGAGACGAAACGTCGTCGTCTCTTCACTTTCTAGTGTGTGGTTTAGTCAACATCAAAAATGATCTTGGCCAAAAATATTGCTTTGGTAATGAAGAACAATGTTTCTTGGATATTGATTTGTTTGTACTTAAAATTAAACTGTAACTTTGTTAAAATTGCACCAGTTTGTTTACTTTTTATTAACTGGTATGTGATTTTGATTAAGCCCTCCCAGACAATATTTGCAGTTGCTAGCTGACCTAAACAGCAACAAAATTTGCCCTGAAAATTTGCATGTTTATATTTCAGGCCATAAAGTTGTGAATAATGTTCATATGCATGCATTTAAAAAACTGACTGTAACAAATTAAACTTGCCTATCTATTAGCCTATTATATTTTTTTTATAATAGTGCAGCATTAAACTGTTTTGTTTTGTTTGTATGTCTGTTTTAGTTTTACAAATTGGAACATTACATATTCAAACCTCATTTTTGTGTAAGCTTGGGTTATCAAACAATATATTGCCATGTTAGTGCAGTACAGTATTCTGATGCAAAAGGATAAGAATTAAAATATGTAATTTTTTCTTTTTGCTGGTATTAAAGATGATTTTAAATTGATCAATGTTTCAGATATTTGTTTTTGAATTATATATATCAAGTTTTATCCAGGTATCAATTTTTAGTTTTGTATGCAGAATAGCCTGTCTTAAATCATCCATCCTGATGTACACTAACTGTATAAAACAAATTATTGTTCATTGTTTCATACAAGATTATTTCATTAAAATAGTCCAGCATACTTATTTTGAATAATAGATACAACTTTTTATTTTTTTTATAAAGATTACTTCAATGCACAATTTTTGTGATTGACTAACACATTTTGAAGGTGTCATTATGTGCGTTTAATCATGTAAGGCGAGTGTCATCGTGAGAGGTGGTTACCATCATGTGAGTGCCATTGTGTGAGGTGAATGGCATCATGTGATGCAAGTGTCACTGTGTGAGGTGAGCATCGTCTTGCATGGTGTATCATCGTTTGAGTTGCGGATCATCGTGCAAGGTGAGCATCATCATGTGAGTTAAGGATCATCATGCAAGGTGAGCATCATCATGTGAGTTAAGGATCATCATGCAAGGTGAGCATCATCATGTGAGTTAAGGATCATCATGCAAGGTGAGCATCATAGTGTGAGGCGAGTGCCATCGTGTAAGGTGAGCGTCATTGTGACGCAAATGTCGTCGTGTGAGGTGAGTGACATCTTGCATGACAAGTGTTTTATTAGGTGTCATTCTGGCACAATAAAGGTAAGCATTTGTTATCATTAGGAAGCTGTTAGGTGAACAAAGTATTCAAATTGAGTGCTGAGTAATCCATGATCTAGCTTTTGATCCTCATATTGCCGAGTTTTCACAAACTGAGCAACCATGTACTGTATTGGATTTTTGCCCTGTGTCTGATGATTATTTTATTAATATTAATAATACAGTATTGCAAATTTATAAACATTACATGAATTTTCAGTGATATACAAATTATATCTTGCACTTTGATGTACTGCACAGAGCTGTGTGAAGAGCTCCTTTTCTAGCAATATGCTTTTAAGTATTTGTTAGAGAACTGATAAACCATGGGCTACTGTACAACCTTTATATTGTGTTGCACACATACTGTACTGCTGTTTAATGTTAATTTTCAGTCAAATGTATTTTAAATAATACTTAAATGGCACAAATTAATAATTATAAAGGTTTAAGAGTTTAGGAATAAAGAAGTGTAATAGCAACTGTTCAGAATCTTTAGAAGTCTTTCTTAATCTCTCTTGGATTAACTCACAAACACAAAAGCACCACTCAAGCTTAATGTGATTACTAGATTGTTTTGCAAAATATAATTATATCAACATTAACAAATATCATACCTAAAGATCACTTTTTGTTTTCTGGGTAGATTTTAGTCCATATTAATAATTTAACCTTTCTCAAACAACTCAATTCAATAGAAATCTGGATGCAATAAAAGAATTATGTTTTGGGTGTAAAATTCAGAAGATCAGATGAAGCAGAACTTATTTTAGTTACAGTATGGTGAGCTGGATTGCATACTTTGCAGATCAGAATGTGCTGGTGCAAACAAAAAAAATAAAAAAAATGATTAAAAATGCATTTTTCTAAGTGATTTTGGTATCAAAATGAGCAAAAGTATCCTACATTTGGAGTAATAGAAACATAATGCTTGTTGCCATAAATTAACTTAGAAAGAACGTATCAGTAAGGGTTTGGAATTAATCATTTCATTCAAGTAGGATTTTGCTGTACTGTATTACATATACAGTATACAGTACATATAAACAGTCATAAATAACCCAACCCACACGTCTTGAACCCTTATCAAGTCAAAACTGAGCCATAAAGGGGAAGGAAGCCATTATAAAGCGGATATGAACATTGGTCTCATCTGTCTTGTTAAGGACTCAAATCACTCAATTGCTTTTTTTCCAAAATAATCTTTCCTGCTTCTACTCTCCACAGATGCCCAATATTAACCTTAGTCCTGGCTTTGTTGCTGTTGACCCTCGCCCTACTTGTTGAGGGTCCAGGACAAAATGAAACGTTGTCACTTTCATTTCATTTAACAAGTTGGTGGTTGGGTTGTGTTTTCAGCAACATTATTGTGACATTCTTTCTGCATACAAACATATATTCATGCCATAATATAGATGAGGGATCTTATGAGATAATATACTAGGTGCCAGTAGAACCTTGACACAAGTGAATAGCAAAAAACTAACTTGGGTAATATGGGGAAAGTAGAGCTGCATTCCAGAGACCTCCCAGAGACTCCCGTGTCAATAAAACATTTGCCAGGACATTAATGATCACCAAGTACAGGTACACTGTACTATACACATGGCATTGGCAAGTACCAATTACTATGTTAATGGTACCAGTGGCATAGAAGATAGCAATTACCACTTCATAGTTAGAAATATACCATACTAGCCAGTATTAAGTAGATTTATTTATTTACCAGTGGTGAAGATGAGAATAGAAATATGTTTTCCTTTTCTAATTTGGCCATTGTGTAGTGCAGCAGGTATTAGAAAATCTGGAAAGTATCCAGTTGCAAGTATCCAGACTTGTAATCTAGCTATTTAAAGCATGAAAACATTACTCATCATCCGTGTATCATGCTTTCTGAATTTTCGAGTTAAATGCCTACCTTATGTAAAGTACATTTATTACATAGCAGGTGTTCACAACAGATTCTGAATTTTAACTGGATTTTAGATGGCTGTTTTGGCAGTTAGCAATTTTCAGTTCACAATCAAGATCACATTCAACTTTAAATTTGATACTAGGAACCAATGAGTATAAACATACACACATCTCCCAGCTTGGCGCCTTCTTTTGATAATTACTCACTAACACATAGGTCACCGTATGTGATATTGTATTTTAACATTCCTAGAAAAAATAACCACCAAATTTGCTAATGTGTACAAACATATTTTTTGTTGCGTAATAGTTTTTTCTATAAAAAATTAGATTGTGTCGTGGAATGTCCACTATTAATAGTTATACAATGTTTTATGTGGAGTATATTGCTTTGGAACATGTGACCTGCCTTAGATCAAACTTTGATATGATGTACTTCAGGTTCATGGATGATACATTCATTTGCTGGAAAAAGACCCAGTCTTTGATAATATAAACTCATTAGTCCCCAGTATCAAATTTGAATGTGAATATAAATCTTTATGAAAATTTCTGTTTCTGGTTTAGCACTCCTCGGTAGCTCCTCCTCATGTTTCCAACTCATAGGATACTGTGACAACACTATGCTTCCCATAACAATCTTGACACTATGTGGACAAGCATTGTTTTCACCTTTGTTCTTTCCATGTGGTGGGAAGCTTTTGAGGATCAGAGATGAATTGCCCAGTCAGTGGAAATCACAAAGCTAATCATCAAATTTTGTAAAGCAGTTCAATACTGAAGTTTCCTTTAAAAACTAGCCAAAGGAAAGTTAAACCTATATTTACAAACAATAATCCAAACAGATTTACAAAAGACAGTGGGTGCATGATTTGGTGAGTAATATGCAAATTATTACCTAATGCAAAATTTATTGTACAGTACTGTATATAAGTAACAATTAGACAGATGATTCAGTTGTGCCACCACAGGCAAAAGAAAAAACACATTTTTTGGTTTTTGCATGTATCCTACAGTATTAGCACATCATATAATATAATGATTGTGATACACTATATTAATAATGTATTAATATATGAAAATGCTCAGTTTTCCCTTTAGTTATTTCTGCACACACAGTACAGTATATGCATTGTGCCTTTAATTGAAATTGCATAATTTGGCCTAGTAACTAAGGACTATTTTGATTAAAGCTTATATTTTGGGAATTTTGTTATATCTGAAAATCTGTTTGCACAATATAATTTTCATATTGATGGCTGTAATACTACCCAATATGCTGTATGCCTAATTGTACGTACATTAGGAAATGTTAAGGAATACAGTAATAGATTATTCTTCAAAGCTAGGCTAGGTTGCCAAGTTATTGTTTTTGCTCAAATTAAATATAATATATTTATCATATTTATGGAACTAATTTAAAAGCATAAACATGTACAGACACTAAACTATTGTCATCAGTTAACTACGGTATCTGCTAAGTTGAATATGCATCACAGTCAAGACACTGAATATGTACCAGATAAACTACCTGAAGTGACAACACGGGATTTTTGTGTGGATATTATATCTGATGTCCAAAGGATGAATAATATTCTGGATGAATGATCAAAACCAGCATAAAATTATTTGAAAACCAACCCAATATTCATTATTACGTGGATGAATATTTCACCCAAAGTGCAATTTAAAATATTAACAGTATGGACTGAATTGCAATATACGTATCCATATTTGTTCAAATTACTGGGAACCGTCATGCAAAGAGGGATAAGAGACTACTACCCTTTTCCTCTCCATTCTCCCTTTCTTCATCTCTCTCTCACTCATTCTAACACAGTAGGCATTTTTGTAACTCAGGGTGCACTCAGGAAATTTCTAATGAAGATTTTTTAATATAACTAGTAATTTGATTTTGATGTTTGTGAGTATACCCAATAGTGAGGAAGAAAATTGCACCAGATTGTATTCATTACAAGCAATAATATAATGTAGTAAATCCAGTTAAGTGCTCAAAATGATAACTTTTATTTTTTCATCTTGATGTGATCCATAGTAAACAGTGTGGTTATTTTGATAGATGTTGGTTGTTGTTTTCTGTGATTATTTACATATATTTTACATGCCTAATTTTAAAACTTTTTGGAACTCCTTATATAATTTCTCGGTATCTTAATATTTAAGATACTTGAGATCATTTGATAAACCTTAATTTTTACATTAATGTGCTTTATCATATTAGTTAGCTTAGTACTGCCATACTATGTTGCAATGGAGGTGTAATTTATGTAATATTCAATGTTATTTTGCCCCCGTCACCTTAAAAATATGGAAAGTTGTCATATTTATACTTTTCTGTTAAGTTAAACTTTGTGATATTGTTTTTATATGATGTATATAATTTTATTATATTACTGTACTTTATAATACATCTTACATTTTGTAAAACACCCAAGAATTCACACTATTGCATTATGCTATATTATTTATTTGTATAAAGATTTAATATTTTGACAACATAAGAAATACCACTTGCTTTGTGTGGAATTGCAAAATGTAAATTCTGTAAAGAGCTTCAATATTGTATGAGAGAAAACATTTTTTAGTGCTGCATTACCCCCAGCAAAAAACATATTACTGAATGCATTCACTGGATGTGGTGTAACTTTGATTTTTTACTATTTATTATATTATGAAACAAATTATTTACTTGCTGCAATGGTTTTGATAACATTTTTTCATTGAGAAATTGTTAGATATTGCTTTTCAGAAAAAAATAGTTTGGCCAGTTGATTCCCATAACCTACATTTGTGTACTTATATATCTGTTATGTGACCAATACAGCAATATTTATTTATATATTTGTTTGATAACCCAGATTAAATAGAATTTGAAAGTGGACTTGGTTCCCAATTGTACAAAAATATTCTTGAAAATCTCAGTGGTATCTGAATGCTGTTGCTAATATGAGGATATTTGCCAGAGGATTGGAAAAGATCAGTGATTGCACCACTCTTTAAAAATAAAGAAGAATGTAAAGAGTATAACAAAATTTGAAATACAGTATACGTTTATTAAGAGTAGTTAGCAAATTGTATGGCAGAATAGTTATCGGAGGAGTACAGAAAAGTAAAGTTAAATGTATCAGTGATCAGCATGGTAGGTTTTATGGTGGAAGAAGTGTTGGTCAGATGCAGACGAGGAGTCACAATAACATAACGTGGCTGAACGTGTTGATCAAATATTTGCACTGAGACGGCTTATGGAGAAGGCATGTGCAAAACATTGTATGTAATGTGTACTCATATATTTTTAAAATCCATAAATGATAACAAAGTTAGTAGCAGTTCATGTTAAAGTTAGTAGCTGTGGCAGTTCATTAGCATAAGAATGACCACAAGCACCCTTTTAAGCTAGCTAACTTACGTATGTTGTGAGCTAGTTTCATCATTTGATTTACATATCAAACGTACCACCATCCAATAGGCGACAGTGGAAAGGTTACCATCACCCACATTTTCTACCTACAGTTAGCAAACTGGGGATATTTGGCTAAGAGTTCTAGTAGTCGATTATTTAGTGAAATAAATCTCTCTTTTCGCATTTAATCACATAGTGCCGCAAGGTGTGCAAATAATTTTACAGAGTTTATATTTGGTTAGGTCTGCATCAGCAGGTAATGCAGATTCTGAGAGATACTTATAATCTAGTCTAAGCCATGCAGTAGTAACATTCTAGGAGTATGCTGATTTTATTGGATGATGCATAGATGTGTAAGTTGCATAAGTGAGGAACATTAGTATTCAAATTAAGTCAGGGTCAGTATATAAAATGTTTATTTATACTGGGTGAGGCCTCCAGGCATACACTGTACTTCTAATACATCACTAAACACGGTCTCAGCGGCGGGGCGCCAGTGATGTGGTAGTTAATTTACAATTTTGCTGGAGATGACAGCTGGACTGTAGTCGGAAAATTACACATTGCTCTGGTCCCACTTTAATCGGTGTTATAAACCTTCCATGACACCACTTAACCCTCTTGAATCAATATCTGGAATTAAACTTTTAAGGAATTCGTGTAGTAAGTAAAAATAGTGATTTAAAATTGAGAGGAGTATTAGCCACTCAACACCACTCGCCACCACCACCACCACACCACTCCACAGCTGCACATTTCACCAACTTCATATAAAAAGGCAAACCCAGAAATAAACAAGTCATGTACACACAGACCAACCGTATCACATTGATGAGCAATAATAATACTACTAACAATTACCACACACACACATACAACTTTTTAAACTAAACTCTGACTATAGCATTACTTTAATATTTTGCTACAACACATTTCAACTTATAAACTGATAAACATTACTGCCACACTGACCAACAGTATCATCGATGTCAACATCAGTCTTCATGTCGAAGGGGACGTTGCCCTCGCCGTCATCACTAACATCGAGGTTCTTGATTATACGTCTCTGTGACCCCGACCCAGGCAGCACCTGCGTCTGTATAGCAAGAAGTGTGTGTTGTGATTGATTGATTAATGAAGATTAAGCCACCCAAGAGGTGGCACTGGCATAAATAGCCCGTAAGTAGTAGATTTTTTGGGTGAATATTATCTTTAGTCGTGAAATTATATAATGTGTGCTGAACACGCATTTAAACTGTCAGTCCTTACTATGTGACTGCTATTGCGGGGGAGGATATTGCTATATATAGCAGTATCTGCGATATATATACATATATATATATATATATATATATATATATATATATATATATATATATATATATATATATATATAATGCGCAGTAGCAAAGAGGACACTTAATTAAATTAAGTAAAGAGTAGGTGTAGCGTAGTTTAAGACTGGGGTGATAAGCTGTGAGACCCTGGCAGTTACAGCCCCACTCCTGTGCCAGGTAAGTCCAATACGGGCTCACCATATCTCGTGCTGCTTGGAACTTTTTGTTCCTAGAAGCTGAATCTTAAACAACAACAGGTGTGGGACTCACCATCCAGACAGTCACCAGGTAAGTCAGTGCCCACAGTCTCATCATGGCAGGTATCTGTAGGGAAGACAAACTGTGGTTGTATACTTATCACTCATCACACAGTATTATTATACTTATAGGAAGATATACTAGGCAGCTATACTAGGAACTCGCAATGTAGTAGAATTTTCTTAATATTAAATTGTGTATATCAGTCATTACATCAAATGTTGCGCACCTCACGACGAAGCCATGAGAAAATCTGAAATATATAGCACATTGTAGAAATGTTAGGTGGTGCTACATTGCCTTCCTGGTTTAGTGCCTTCTTTTGATAATTACATTACATTGTAGATATGGGAAGGAATCTACAGGAGATAAACTCTGACTCCATCATTGATTATTTCATTATATTTGTGTCTAGCTTCAGATATAAACATGTCACAGTTATGCCTTGGGGAGCTGAGGGCAATCAATGATGATGACAAGGAGTCACAATTAGCGTGTCAACTTTGGATTCATATTCGCGCTCGAGTGCAAGGATTATGGCAACCAATTCTGTTTGAAGAGTGGAGGCCTAGGTATTTATATGCGCTCCATACTCATAGGAGAAGGAACTATCTCTCGTTGTCACAGCAACTGCACTTTCAGCTTGCACCAGTCCCTTCAGCTGGGACTGGTGCAAGGAGCCATCAGTGTAAATAATCTGGGAAAGGGAGCGCTCTCTGACCAAAGCATCAATTTGGCTTAAGGCATTGTACTTTAAAACCATAAGAACAAAGGTAACTGCAGAAGGCTTGTTGACCCATACGAGGCAGCTCCGATAACCACATGTCCAACCCACGTTTGAAACAATCGAGGGACCCCACCTCCACCACGTCACGCGGTAATTGGTTCCACACATCAACAACCTTGTTACCGAACCAGTATTTACCTACCCAAGTCTTTCCTAAATCTAAACTTATCCAATGGTAGACATTGGCTCGTAAAGCTCCTCTTTGCATTCTTTAAGCACCCTGGCAAACACCTCACCGGCCCTGGGGATTTGTTTGGTTTGAGTTTTACTATTTGTTTAATTACATCCTCCCTGGTAACTGCTAAACTATTTGGAAAGGGGTGATCTCCCATGGGGCAGGAAAGTGTCGTTGTTGTCTCTCTTGGAAGAGGTGATGAATATTACACATTCTGAGCACAGTGGCGGTTGCGGTAATCCATTTGGAGGGATGCTGACCTTCAAGGAAGAAGGCTTGGAGGGCTTCAGTGTAGGGGTTGGGGTGGGTTAGCCTAAGCATCTTGATACCAATTAAAGCATTAATTTCAGTGATACGATCACTTATACATGAAATATTTAGTTCCTCATGTTTAGTAATTTAGTTGTACGGTGGCATCCGAGGATAATCCTATTGACTTCATTTTACATCTTTCCAGCCCTCCAAGCATTCTCTCGGGCACTAGAGCAAGCATGGGTGCAGCATAATCGATCAGAGATTAATATATGAGAGATACATCATTTTGCCAATAATCACATTTGCGCCATAGCTTGGATGGTAGCCTGCAACAGCCTTGAGAGCACGGAGCCTCTCTCTGTGCATTGATGACCCAGTCTGGCTACAACATTGTGGTACAGTGGAACCTCAAGACCAAGGTATGTGTATCTGGTTTCATAGTCGAGCAGAGCAGAGCATGCAGCTGCATCTTGCGAACGGCCCCACCCCGTTTGGGTGCGCGTCGGTTCAGGATCTTTGTTTTCTCGACTGAGATGACTAAGCCTAGTTCCTGACATGTGTGCAATACAGAGTTCAGAACATTTTGGGTGTTGTAATACCCACTGGTGTGGATCAGTATATCATCCGCATAGCTAATGATGTGTTCGATGGGCCTCCTAGTTACTAAGTTTAGAAGTGCATTGATTAACACATTGAACAGAGTAAGACTGAGGACACCTCCCTGTGGAGTGCCAAGTTCAAAATCTTTCGTTACACTCCTATGCCCTTGGAACAATACAGATGACTTCCTGTTGGATAGATAGCTTCTTATCCACCGTAGAAGCCATCCTCCAACATTCATTTTAAGCAAGTTCGCTCAGAATGACGTGTGGGTTAGCAATGTCAAAGGCTGACTTAAGATCTAGGAAAGTGGTATATGACCTATCAGTATGCAGGGTTATGAAGGCGGTAATACAGTGATGTACACTCCATGCGTGAAGCCATATATCTGGGAAGACAACAAGTTACTAATTTTGTAAGATAAGGGAAATGACAGTACTGGAAGAGAATACATACTTTACCATCCGACGATGTGAGGCGAGTGAAAGATCAGGGGCTGAGGCAGTTTATATAGCGTGGCGGCGCCTGTGGCTCCTCCCACAATTGTAAGGTTCGTTAACAGGAAATAGACGTGTTTCTCCTCTCCTCTCATCTCTTTCTCTCCTCTCACAAGCATGTCCCTCCGGCCAAGGGTACAACGCTCATGGTGGTCGTAATCTTGACCACTTCTAAAAAAGATCAGATGTAACAAACTGATATTTGTCAAATTATCAATCAAACTATCAATGCTATCAATGTGCTTTAATATACCTACTAATCTCTCAAATTTTCTTACAATGTACCTGTTAACATTTTATAAATTTTGCTAGAATTTACCTAATTAATATTATCTGTTGGTCTCCAAGCATATACATATATATATATATATATATATATATATATATATATATATATATATATATATATATATATATATATATATATATATATATATATATATATATATATTTCTTATGAATTGATAAAGCTATTCATTTCATTATGTATGAGCTAATTTTTTTTTTAATTTTAGTTATAGCTAAAGATATATCACCGAACCTAACCAACCCTACCTAACCTATCTAAATGTAACCTAAACTAACATAACTAAATCAATAATTTATGCTCTTAATATAATATAATAATAATATTTAAAATAAACCAATAGGAAACAATTTATTGAAAATAAAGATAATCACTCGGCCTATTAGGCAAATCGGGCCTTGCATAGTAGGCCGAGAAGTGCGTTCTGGCTACTATACTAAAAAACTGTATAGTATACTAGTGTTAAAACTAGTATAAAAATGGTTGCATAAATAAACTCCATAAGAGTATTCTCTGAATACTGGAACACCTGCTGCATGATTAACGACAGGTGACTTGCATGCATGTCCTGGTGTGTGTGACGCTTATCCTCACCACACCTGCTCCAGGAGCAGCCGTGACTAGGCTCCTCATGTACCTTCTGCCGCCTTCACCCTGACATTTGCAACTACTGTATTGCAATATAAAAGTGTTTGGATTTAAGGACTATCGACTTGACAGGTGATAGGCTTTAAATCCTGACTCTGTTGGAGCTTTAAAGTAATAATATCGCTTGTTTCTAACTTAAAATTATACTACAACCACATAGAATAAAAATGAAAGCAGTAACGATTTATCTTGAATTGAGTTTATTAAACAGTAAACAGCTGAATAAAACTTGTTGAATAGTGAACAGCTCTTGAACAGCCCGACTGTTGGCTTTTCTGATGATCTGAACAAGCCAGAATTAGCAACAAGCAGGAAGGACAGCAATAATGGGACTTAAATGTGGACCAGATGGGAGAGGATGAGTAAGAGGGGTGAGGTCAAGGTACAAGTCACAAGACGCAGGGTGACTAACGAGGTACAAGTCACAAGACGCAGGGTGACTAACGAGGTACAAGTCACAAGACGCAGGGTGACTAACGAGGTACAAGTCACAAGACGCAGGGTGACTAACGAGGTACAAGTCACAAGACGCAGGGTGACTAGCGAGGTACAAGTCACAAGACGCAGGGTGACTAACGAGGTACAAGTCACAAGACGCAGGGTGACTAACGAGGTACAAGTCACAAGACGCAGGGTGACTAACGAGGTACAAGTCACAAGACGCAGGGTGACTAGCGAGGTACAAGTCACAAGACGCAGGGTGACTAGCGAGGTACAAGTCACAAGACGCAGGGTGACTAGCGAGGTAGAAGGTATTCAGTACGAGAGTTTAAGTTGAAGTATAAAACAGTATAATTATTTCAGTAGAGTAGGAAGTAATACAATATACAAAACTCGGGTAAGAAGTGAAGTAATCCAGTAAAGTCAAATGAAAAGTGAAAGAAGAGGTTAATATTAGAGTACAGGCGAGTTAGGCTGCAGGTGCGTTGTGGTACACAGGTCTGTATGTTACAGTTGCTTATGCCCGCGTTATGGTAGAGTCTCGTAACGTTTAGTATAACTGCATGTAGGCAGCAGCAAGGCCTTTTCACGCAGAATACACCACTCGATCCATTAAGGTAGACCTTCATCATCGTCTGTCTCCTTGTATTATCATTCTACCCAATGATACACCTTACCTTAATGATACACCTTAACTTAATGATAAATCTTACCTTAATTATACACCTTAATTTAATGATACATTCAGAAGTTTGAAATAATTCCAAAATTCAGTCGATTTTACTAGAGTAAAACTATTAGTAACATACATTCAGGTAATATTATATATATTTTGCATGAAGGTCGAATGTGTGGTGACACATTAAATGGTATCCACTTAATAATATAAAAATGTGCTATGACCGAAATTATAGTCAGTGGCACCCATGGCTGGTGTGAGGAAGATGCGCTTGATCGAATTTTGAGTGATAAAATTTTAGAGTGGTGATGGTTTATGCATGAGGCCTTGAGAATAACACCTGGGAGCGTCATAGTGTGTCAGATGTGTGGAAGCTGGGGCACTACGCACCTGTACGGCACTTGTGCAATGAAGGTTAACTGATGTGCACACTTGTATGACATTTATAGTCTATTATAAAAGAAATGTGGCAAGGGAAATGTTTGTGTAATCGTAGAAACACATGTTGGGACTGAAATTGTTTAAATAATAGCTGTCTTGACATATGCAGACCAATACGCTCTTTGTAATTACAATAATATTGCACGAGTAATATTATTGTAATTTTCTTTTATTGTACAGTAATATTATTGTAATTTATTTATTTATTTATTTATGTACAAGAAGGTACATTGGTGGTTAACAGAGAACATAGAAATTAAGTTGATTTTATATTCTTGTAAAGCCACTAACCGTATAGCGTTTCGGGCAAGCTAACAAATAATTTTTAGATAATTCAGAGTAAAATTGACAAAATTTTTTACTGGTACTTTACAGTTTTACTTAACAGGTACAGATAATTTTAAGTAGATTAATTATAGTAAGATTGACAAATTGTTTACAGGTACATTGTAAGACATTTTTTACACAAGCAGATTAGAATAATACATAATAATAACAATACACAATAATGAACAAGGATTACTAGGTACATTAGGATAACATTTCAGGGTTATACATTTGTTCACTGAAGCACAATATGAGGATCATTTCAAGGAATAATGCAGTAGAATATGCACTCAATACAACAACCATGATATCAGATGATATCTAAGATTACAATGGTAAAGTAATATGACTTAGGTACAAATATTGGGGGATTGGGTAGCACTAGATACAGTGCGAGATAAAGCACTAGGTAGAAAATTATGATTATGAAATTAGGTACTTGTTGGTTTTATTTTTGAATAAGGTAAAAGTTTGACAGCTTTTCTTCAAATCATTAGGGAGTTAGTTCCATAGAATAGGAACTTTAGACTTTATTTGCATGGAGTGTTTACACAGATTAAGTTTGACTCTGGGGATATCAAAGAGATATTTATGTCTGGTGTGGTGAGTATGTGTTCTATTACATCTGTCCAGGAAGAGTTTCAGAACAGGGTTTGCACTTATGAAAAGGGTTTTATAAATGTAATTGACACAAGAGAATAAATAATAAAATAAATAAATATGTTTATTCAGGTAAGGTACATACATACAAGTAATGTTACATTAATGGATTGATATATAGATAGAGCTAGTACATACAATGCCTAAAGCCACTATTACGCAATGCGTTTCGGGCAAAAGAATGTATGGAGTGAATTTATGTTTAGCATGTTTAGGGATTTAAACAGGGGAGTTGTGTGTTGTCTGAAAGCAGAGCTTGTTATTGTCCTGATAGCAGATTTTTGCTGAGTGATGATGGGCTTGAGGTAGTTTGGAAAGGTTGAAGCCCAAGCACAGATACCATAAGTAAGATAGGGATAGATAAGTGCATAATAGAGTGAGAGGAGAGCAGAGTAGGGAACATAATATCTGATCTTAGAGAGTATACCAACTTTTTTAGAAACCTTTTAAGTTATGTGTTGTATGTGGGTGCTGATGTTGAGTCTCTTGTCTAAGTATAGCACAAGGAACTTTCCATCATTTTTATTGCTAATGTTTACATAATCTATCTGAAGCTGAATTGCATTTGTTGATTTGTTTCCAAATAAGATGTAGTAGGTCTTTTCTATGTTTAGTGTAAGTTTGTTGGTTGACATCCACAAGGGGCCTTTTTTTTAAATTTATTTTGGTTGTAATTTTACAACCACGTCTCAGTGCAGACCAATAAGTTGCTTGTAATTATATTAATATTAAGGGTCGTAAATACACTACGGGTTTGTCAAAACGGGATGCGTACCCGCGACGTAAATAGCCGCACGATGTAAAAAAAAAAAAAAAACATAAAATCTAATTATTATTCGATCGACTTCGGGTTAGTATGAAAATGTTTGCCATTAAATTTACGTTTTCTCTAATAGGAACATGGCCTATTTGGGAAAACGGCATTGTATTGTAACTTAGTGGAGAGACTATTGAGTTGTTGACACAACGAGGGTAATCGCCCACTTCACACACTCTTGGTGGGCCGCGATCATGATTCTACATTTATATGCATGTCTGTGTAGGGAATTTTATTGCGAGTTCAGTGATATAAAATTTAACGCTGTAGGACTAATGTGGAGCTGACAACAAACAAAAGAGTATGAAGACCAGACCACACACTAGAATTTGAAGGGACGACGACGTTTCGGTCCGTCCTGGACCATTCTCAAGTCGATTGGACCATTCTCAAGTCGACACAATCGACTTGAGAATGGTCCAGGACGGACCGAAACGTCGTCGTCCCTTCAAATTCTAGTGTGTGGTCTGGTCAACATAATTCAGCCACGTTATTGTGACTCATCGCCTGCAAAAGAGTATGAACATTTTGTTGCTGTTTGGGCGTCACGGCGAGTGACCTACGTTTTTATTTATTTATTGGTAGGATAGCTAATGCTTTGGTGACATTTTATACATATGAACTTATAGAGAATTTTATTGCCAACACATTGATACCAAAATGAAATACGTAGCTTGAGAATTGGTGTCAGGAGAGTGAAAAGATTACACACTTTTTGGTGTTTACGCTCAAGAGCCCAAAACGCCGCGCGCACAATGTTCTTTTTTTTTCATGAGTGCCGCGCGCACTAAAGTGATTATTAATCACACGCAGAAATCACACTAACGTGATATATATCAATGAGAAAATCAACTGGAGCTCTGAGATAACTCGAACCCAGGACCCCGAGAATCCCAGCCTATGACGATAACCACTGGACCACCCTGACGAAAAAGCATGCAACCGGATTTGTTTGATCACAGGAAATCCGGAGATCCTAGGGCCTGACAGCTGTGTGGAGAGTGCTTCTGATTCGTAGTCCCGAGGTTCCGGGTTCGATCCCCGGTGGAGGCGGAAACAATTGGGCAGTTTCTTTCATCCTGATGCTCCTGTTCACTTAGCAGTAAATAGGTACATGGGAGTTAGGCAACTGCTACGGGCTGCTTCCTGGGGGCGTGTAACAAAAAGGTTTGGTCGAGGACCGAACCACGAGGACGTTAAGCCCCGAAATAATCTCAAGATAACCCTTCCTGCAGCCAAGACAAGGTGGTTCAGTGGTTAGTGCCAGCGTTTCTCTCTCTCTCTCTCTCTCTCTCTCTCTCTCTCTCTCTCTCTCTCTCTCTCTCTCTCTCTCTCTCTCTCTCTCTCTCTCTCTCTATATATATATATATATATATATATATATATATATATATATATATATATGTGTGTGTGTGTATATCACGAAAATAAACACGTGATTAAGAATGTGACAATGTCAGACCACGGAGGGAAAATGAAACAGGAATTTCCTTAAGTACTTTCGTATATTAAATACATCTTCAGAAGATGTATTTAATATACGAAAGTACTTAAGGAAATTCCTGTTTCATTTTTCCTCCGTGGTCTGACATTGTCATATATATATATATATATATATATATATATATATATATATATATATATATATATATATATATATATATATATATATATATATATATATATATATATATATATATATATATAGGGGTACCACCTCTGGTTGTTTGTAGGGACCCTATTGTATGTTGTAATTTTAAGGTTGCCATGGATATAATGTTTGTTATGTACTGGTTGCCGAGGATACAAGTCAGTTGGTACAGAAGACGGATCGCATGCAAATTTTTTACCATTTCGCGGGGAAAAAAATATACATTGTGTATACGAATTATTGGTCAACATTAAAACCACACTATAATGCTTTTGTGGTTTTAATAACAATATTAGCAATATAACAGCTAACATTTTCTGCTTAGCAGGCATATAGGTATTAAATGAAGTTTAGTGATGCGATACATAATGTGGGCGTCATAAGAACAACGCACACCAATGTAAGCACAACACATCCTATTGGTCTATGCACCAATATATTTTTTTTATTAACAAGCTTAGGTATACACAGCAATGTGCTGCTCTTACTCAGCAGTAAGATGAGATAAACCACTCATTTTGTGGTTTACAGTCTACATGAAAGATTACAAGTGTAGATTTGTACGACTCTGTTCACCCAGCAGTGAATGGGTTGTTAAACTATTTGGCAAGTCGTATTCCAGGGAAAATTGGGATAAGGACCTGCACGACCCGCTACACGTCTGTGTCCCAGTTTTTTAAATTTTTGTACAGCACGGTATGCGTGCTGGTGGCTGTAGAAGACTGTAACAACTCTTGTATTTATAAATAAACAAAATTTAAGGAGTTTACCCCGAAATCAGCCGCGGTGTAGTGTTTTGTGCGTTCGATCATGAGCACTGGGATGTGGTGGGGACACTGGGATGTGTAGTGGGGACACTGGGGCGTGTAGTGGGGACACTGGGGCGTGTAGTGGGGACACTGGGACGTGTAGTGGGGACACTGGGACGTGTAGTGGGGACACTGGGATGTGTAGTGGGGACACTGGGATGTGTAGTGGGACACTGGGATGTGTAGTGGGGACACCGGGATGTGTAGTAGGGATGTTCCGAACCTTAATGGAATCTGACCCATATATCAATCAGGTCAACCCATGTGTTGCGTTTCCAAAAGGGTCGCCCATGTTAGAATCGGTGAACGCCCTAGTAATATTGTTGAAAACATCTTAATAACTTATTAAACCAAAGGTCTTTTTATGTCAGAAGAACGGCAGAAACTGGATCTATATATGAAAACTCTCTCAGGACAAAATTTAAAGTAAAACTAAAGATATTTGTAGTTGTATAAAAGTTGCATTTTTCATCGGTCGTAGAGCCGGAAATCCGCAATATTCATCTCAGAACAATGCTTATTTCACGCAGAATCGTTAATAAACGTAAGATTTTTATACGTCTCAAGAAAGATAGAAACATAATCTTCATTTTAAATGCCTTACCATGGGCATATTTGTATTTAAAGCCAAGATACGTGTATTTTTCTAATCGGCGAGCTCCGATCCCGCACAGATCGAGCAACGGAGTAACACTCTCAGAACAATGCTTATTTCACGTAAATTCGTTAATAAACGCAAATGTTTTTATATGTGTTGAGAAAGATAGAAATATAAGCTTCATTTTAAATACTTTACCATAGATATATATAAAGTTCTAATGAAGATACATGTGTTTTAATAATCGCCGAGCTCCGACCCCGCACAGACTGATCGACAGAGCAACTCTCTCTCAGAACAATGCTTATTTCACGTAAATTCATTAATAAACACATATGTTTTATATGTCTCAAGAAAGATAGAAATATAAGCTTCATTTTAAATACTTTAACATAGACATATATAAAGCTCAAGTGAAGATACATACGTTTTTATAGTGGCATTCAGTAGCTTGTCGGTCATGGAATGCAGAAGCCTACGCACTTGCCAATATAGTGTATAATTAACAAAGATACGCTTATAAAGCCTAAAATATTATATGCCTTCAGAAAGACAGAGAGATGCTCGTTATTGTGAGTGCACCAAAGGAAATATATCTTATTGGAGGACAAAGATATATCAATTCTAAAATAAGTTTCGACTCTCGCTCGGGCGAGAGATAGCGCGACTCTCGCCCCATCTATTGGAGATTCTGTTCACCTAATGACCCAAAGCTACTCAAAGCCTCCTAGCATTACTTAAATAATGAAGAAATATGGTATATTTATTCACTATAATGTTGGTGCTTAATGCAGAACACGAGAAAACATATATTTACTATAAAATAATATACTTCCATTATGAAATAAGTAAATATGTGACCTCATAGGAAGTCAACGGTCCAGGTGTCAATGTTGTGGAGCGACTTATCCAAGATATATTGTTGTCTGGAAAGTGTTTGTTGGCATATCAACCTTCTGTACACAGTGATCCAGTCGTCGCACTTCTCTCCTTAAATGATCGCAAATTTAGTTTATTATATTAACAAGTAGAATACGTATTTCTAATAATATCTAACATAACTAGCCAGAAAATATTTAAGACTTATTGAAAAATACATGTCTGGAAGTTAAATCGACTTCACAGAACAATAGTGTTGGTCTATACTAATCGTTATTCGTTAGTATGCGTTCGCTACTTAAAACATTTACTGTACTGATGTAAAATCTCCCATGTCTCTTCGCACATGGAACACCGAACTTTACACACTCTCTGATATATTGTTTAATTAATAGAGATTCACTAATAAAGCTTATAATTGTATATGTTATCAAAAAGGCATAGATAAAGTCGTTCTTACGTTTTAGTCACACAGATTAGATATTAGTAAAGTTCATAAATAGTCTATTTACAAACATAATATTTTATTTATAGATAGAGCTAGTACATACAATACCTAAAACCACTAGTACGCATAGCGTTTCGGGCATATTATTGAGAGAGGAAAGATATTTATATTTAAACAATTTTTTTTTTTTACCGACGCTCTCCCTATTGATGAGAACTACAACCTAATGAAGATAAATGTTAATTTTATGTAGATACTGTAATAAACGAAAGTTTTTAATGTCATCAGAGAAGCAGAAATATAGGCAAATTTTAAATCTCTTGTCATAAATATAACTGAAGTGAAAGCAAAGATATATGCATTTTGATAGTTACAAAGACAGCTCTTTAATACGGGTGGAACACGAACAAGGGGAACTTAGTACCCAAATGAGCCACAGAGATATTAGAAAGAATTTTTTCAGTGTCAGAGTAGTTAACAAATGGAATGTATTAAGCAGTGATGTGGTGGAGGCTGACTTCATACACAATTTCAAATGTAGATGTGATAGAGCCCATATAGGCTCAGGAACCTGTACACCTGTTGATTGACGGTTGAGAGTCGGGACCAAAGAACCAAAGCTCAACCCCTGGAAGCACAAATTAGGTGAGTACAACTAGGTGAATACAGCTGAGGGGCGGGACCAAACAGCTGAAGCTCAATTCCCTACGCATAACTAGGCGAGTTCATAGGGATTACCGTTTGTCCTGGCGCCATCTATGTTTTGACAGCAGTACTACTAATGTTCCCATTAGTTCGCTATACGGGTGTTACGGTCAGTTGCTCTTCTATATATGTTTATGGACAACGTAGGTGATTTGAGGCAATTTGCGGCCTTAGTGAAATAGTATCCACGCGGTGAGTGATGGAGGAGGATATATACTGCTGTGTACTCGACCAGCGGGTGAGAGGTAAGTTATATCGAACAATTATGGGGAATAGATGGGTTATTTTAAGCGTAGAATGTCAGGTAACCGGTAACTACACAGATGGGGTAGTGTTTTTTTTAAGTCTTTATTTATTAAAGTGGAACATTACATTATGCCTTTAGCTGAACAAGTCTACTGGTGGGGGAAGTAGACTGGTTTTAAAAGTATTTTACCTAAATATTTGTATTTGGTTAACTAGTTCAGCCGTTACCAGGGATGGTGTTCCTTTAATCTAATCTAAAAATTCTAGCCGGACAAAGTGATTAAATAAAGAAATTGAATAGAACGAAGTGGTTTGCCAGGGTGCTTAACATTTAGTTTAGTTCACTTACTATGCAGCCCATGCTTAAAGAATGCAAGTTTATCATATTGAATTGACCGTAGTTTTACTGCATTTAATATACCGTTTTTACCCTATTTAATTATGTCGGGTAAAGGCCGGTCGTGGAAAGTTCCTAATATAGCAAGTTTTAAAGGAAAAGTTTGAGTTAACTTTAACGCTTAAGTTAGTGACCAATTAGCTTAGTCTATTGTGAGGAAAGTTACTAGAATCTAACATTGCAAGTGCCATTTCTCTACTCTTTTTGAGAAACATGACTAGATATATGAATCGCATAGTTTTATTACTAAATGTTCATGGATTAGGTTGTATAGTTGAGGAAATGGTGATAAGGTTTAATTTTGTGTACCTTGACTTCAGCAGAGATTTTGATAGTGGCGCAAAATTGATAGGGGCTCGGATCATTGGGAATGCTGACTGAAGTTGATTAGGTCATGGCTATACCAAAGGAAATTAGTATAAATGGGGTTAAGCTGGGAAAAGTGTTGTAAGTAGTGCCTAAAAGCTCTCCTTGGACCTCGGTTATTCGCAAGATTATGGTTTAGACTGCAATAGTTGCAGAATTGGCAAATAAAAAATACCGATGCCCTATATAGTTTTGAAATGGTTAAGACTACCAGATGCAGTTTAATGCTGACAAATGTAAGGTTTGGGGGCTAGGTAAAGATGAGATAGGTGTAGATTGTTAATCTACACCATCTATCTTAAACTTAATATAGCATTGGCTAAAGATAAATGTAAATTGCCATTAAAGTGCAGTTGTGGATAGCTTTTCAAATGACATTTACCGAAAGTTGGCAAATTGATGCCATATATATTTATATTGCTAAATTAGATCTTTACTACTGCTACTAGAATATGTAGGAAAGGTAAATTCCTTAAAGAAATTTTTTTCCATCTGAATTTGTAAACTACTGAATGCTAATTTGAAAAGTAAAAGATTGGCTTTAAATCTGAAATTAATTTGTTGAAATATTTTTCAGGTGAGTGATTATGATGCATGGACTGGCTTGGAGTGAGTCTCCTTTACTCTGCAAAAGGAAATCTACAAAAGTGGGTGAGTTTGAATTTGATGTTTTAGCTATATCAATGACCTAATCTTAATTCTCTTATCTAGTCCATTTATAGGTGTGTAACCATGTCCTACTGTTACAACCCACAGGGGATGATGCAGTTTGTACTGATCCTACCCCATTTCATAAAAGGGGACCAGGCAGTCTTGCAGATTTCCCTGGCTTGGCTTTTTCAGAGCTTTGCTCTACTACCCATCTAATAGATGGACTAGATTTGCATAGGTTTAGGGACCCTTAACAATGGTTACATTGTTAATTCTCACAGGGACTTGTTTGCTGAATGGGTGGATGCATCTAAAACTTAAGTGTCCTGGCATGCATTGTACAGTGCTTTCAGTAATGCATATGTACAATGTGTTGATGGCACTAAAGTGGTGGATGTAATGCACCCATTCAGGGAACAAGCTCTGCACTACAACCAGAGGAAGGGATAGGCCTTGCTGAGCCTATCTTAAAAGATAGGATGTTAGGATTTTTGTGGCCTTATTATTAGGCATTGGTGATAATAAAAGTAGTGTCCCTGTTTAATGTTTATTTTTCTTTTACAGGTGATTGTCTCTGGAGTTGTCCTGGATCTTCTGTTCATCTAGGATCATCTGTCCCACAACCTGAAACAGTAATAAATATTAGATGTATTATAAATACTATATGTAAAACTTATTAAATAAAACAATTTTAATGAAACTACTTTATATACCTTATCCTGAAATTATGCTGGAAATTGTTTACTACTATTGATGCAATGTTTAAACATCTGAAATTTATTTACTTTAAAAATAAATACTTGTAAAATTTACACCTATTTGTAACTTGTTACATAGGTGCATGCAAAATGCATTGAAAAGATGTAAAAATGGACTACCTATTCAATTTACATAACTAAAAAATATTGCAAATTAGTCTGAAATATTAAAGTGGAAGAAACTTTAGTCAATATTTTAGTTTTCATATTTGAAAGTAAATTTAAAGCTATGCAACACCTAAGCTTTGTACAAATTATGATTAAATTAACTAAAGATTGTTAAATTTACACTGAAGCATCTATGCATCTATACAACATGGTTTTCACAAAGTCTTTGGTAACTTAAATTTAATCAAAGCTCTTAAATGATTGGTCTGCCAAACTTCAGATATTCTGAAATATTTTACCTAGATTAAAACCACCATTGTTTGAAAGGGCAAAACAGATTGCAGATGTTAGGTCAAACTAATTGACAGTAAGGTCCTGAAGGAATGGAATTTTTTTGTAAAACTTTGTTTGCTAAAAACAAACCCTGCCTAATGAACCTGCTCATTTTTTTTAGAAATGGTAATTGCAACATTACCAAAGGCCATTGTTTTAATAGCCAAAGTACCAAATGAAAGACCAAGAAGCAACAAACGGGTACATGGTAGAAAGGACAAAAGAATGGTTACGAGGACCCTTTCATTTGTTAAAGAAATGACTGGGAAAAATGCTGTCATACCACAAGGGGTCTTAACCCTTGTCATATACATCACTGACATTAATCTAAATATTACCAACCACAACAATTGCTGATAACATGTTATAAAGAATATAATATTGAGGCCTTAATGCAGATCTCTAACTCTACAAATAGTAACAAGACTGGCAATTTCTTAATATAAAACTGAAAAAAATCCAAGACATTGCACGTGAGCCAGAACAATCCATATCACAACTACCACATTAAAATGAAACAACAATGAAGGTAAGGTAATTACCAAACGAAGGCACCAAACCGGGAAGGCCATGTAGCACCATCAAAGTGCGAAATAATCAGAGGGTGCTAAATATCACCAAGAATGCCAATACGAGAACAAAAATGCATACGGCGAACAATATCAAAGGTATTGAATTTACCAAGAATTTTATCGAGGGACAATTGACAGTGAGGGATGGTCGGGACCTAAGTCCTGGAAGTCAGGACATGTAGAGACAACGGTTTGGACAATAAGAAGCAGGGCAGTGCTCCATTACGTGCCCATCAGTTAAACGTGTATGACCAATATACAACCTCGCCAGAGCCGTTTCCCACCACCGGTTACAGTGGTAGGAGGAAGGCCACGGGAACACACTACTCTTAAGAGCACGCAATTTGTTACCAGTAACAGAAGACCAACAACGGGCAAGAATGGGGAAATGAATAACTGGGTAAAAGTCATAATAAGGAATACCTTTACGGGAGATGGGACAGGTGCGGATAGCTTCCTTAGCGGCAGTGTCCGCACGCTCATTTAAGAACACACCAATATGGGTGGGAATCCAGCGAAATTCCACTGTCTTAAATCTACTGGAGATAAGAAACAGCCAATGTTGAATTTCAACTACCAAAGGATGGACTGGATTAAAGGATTCTAGAGCCATGAGGGCACTGCAAGTGTCAACTACAAACACAGAGGAGGATTGACAGCGAGAAAAGAGTTGATGAAGAGCATAGAGAATAGCATAAAGTTCTGCCATGAAGATGCTAGTCTCCGGAGGCAGGAGACACAAAGGTGCAGTCAGGAAAAACAACAGAGTAGCCTACACCGTCTGCAGACTTAAGACCCATTGGTGAAGACGGAAATAGAGTGGAAGTGTGAAGAAAAGTGTTCAAGGAAAAGGTGATTTAGAACTGTAGGAGGGGTAAAAGTTTTAGTCATGTGGGTCAAGGCTTACAGAATTTAGGAATGGGGACCCCTCCATAGGGGCAAAGACGGAATGACACGAGGGGAAATATTGGTAACACAAACTGAAAGAGCATTTTGTAAGAGAGACAACCGTACAGAAAGAGATAGGTGGTGAAGGGGAACAGGAACCACAGGATGGGTAAAGGTCAAGGCATGACATAAGCAAGAGTGAGAGTGCTGTAAGGACCGTGCAAGGTGGAGAAGACAGTAGCGATCATGGTGATCCTGTAGAAACAGGACGCCAGTTTCAACATACAGGCTTAGGGTAGGTGTCGAAGGAAAGGTACCAGAGCTGAGCCGTAACCCAGTATGATGCAGTGTGTCCAGATGGTGAAGGGTAGAAGGAGAAGCAGACGAGTAAACAGGGCCATAATCGAGTTTAGACAGAACGAGAGAGGAATGTAAAGAGAGGAGCAGTGTCGATTAGCTCCCCAAGAAGTATGGGACATGACCTAAAGTTAGTTAAGGGCCTTAGAGCATTCAACTCGGACGTAAAAAATATGGGGCGACAAAGACAAACGAGTGTCAAAGATTAGCCCTAAAAGCTTTAGCAGATTCTTTGTACAAAAGGGGATGACCCCTGTTACCTAACAGTAAATAGGTATCTGGGAGTTAGCTGTTACAGGCTGCTTCCTAGGGGGGTGCGTGTGTGGGAGAAAAAAAAATTTAGTAGTTAACCACTGAACTGCTCTGTCTCCAAATAACACCCTGGTGCACAAGAAATAAATTCTTTCCAAAAAAATTTTTTCTCTTCTTGTTAAAATGCAGAGTCTGATCACGGGGAAACTAAACAAAAAATATTGTATGTGACTTACTTTAGCTGCGATGGAGTTGGGAAGTTGAGCAAATTATGGGCGCTGAGCGTTGGAGCGATGGGGGTCTATCGGCCCCGCCACCCCGTGCGACGGCAGTTGCTGCGAATAAAATGTTGCGCAATTATTTTGAAGTTTCTCATTCATTTCTTCTTTTTTTTTGCTGTAATATTATTTAAAAGTGTGTAATTTGTGGAATTTATATAATTCAAAGTATAGAACATTGCTATGCTCAAAATTATGGGCCTCATATATGTGACATATTCTACAATCAAACAGTGTTTTTGCTGTTATTACACTATATACACACATTGTATATACCCATCTACGTATGTATTCACCATAACGATCCACTATGTTGGTATGGTGAGCCCAAAAAACATGAGTGAGCTGCCACACCCTGCCAGTCCTCCCTCCCTCCTCCAACACATTACTCGCCAACATTCCTCCTCCCAAAATACTGTTATTGTGTTTATTACACTATTTACACACGTTATGTATAAGTATGTACATGTTTTATTCATGTACATACGTACATACTTGCCATCTCCTCACCTCTCTCTCTTGCCTACTTAATGCTCTTGCTTCCCTCATCTCATCACAATCGACTTTATAATGGTCCAGGATGGATCGAAATGTCGTCGTCTATTCAATTTCCAGTGTGTGGTTTGGTCAACAATGAAATCTTCATGTAAGATCTTATAAAGAAAACCCCTAGAACGAGTTTTGCAGATACGAAAGAGTTTAAGGTGAGTAGGGGATGGTTTGAGAAATTTTGAAAAAAGACGTGGTATTCATAGTGTTGTGAGGCATGGTGAGGGTGCCAGCTCAGACAAAGTAGGGGCTGAAAGATTTGTTCGTGATTTTAAAGATTTTGTAGATACTGTATTTATGGATATATTCCACAACAAGTGTTTAATTGTGAGGAGACATGGCTATTCTGGAAAAAATTGCCGAAGAGGACATACATTACCCAAGAGGAGACGTCACTGCCCGGACACAAGCTAACTTGGGCTAACTTGTGTCAGGATAGGCTAACTCTTGTGCTGTGTGGCGATTTGAAAATTAAACCCTTGCTCGTGTATCATTCCGAAAATCCAAGAGTTTTAAAAAATATATAATGTGCAGAAAAACTGTGATGTGGAGTGGTTTGCCCTGCCATCAAAAAATATCTGCAAGAGAAAAGTTTGACACTCAAGGTCCTGCTTCTCGACAATGCTCCTGCTCATCCTCCAGACTTGGAGGATGCATTGTTGGGGCCACTTTTTTTTTTTTAGGGATATTCCTACATGAGCCCTGAGTTTCTGGCTAATGTACCAATGACATGAAGGAGCAGTTTTCAACCTACCTTGTGTTAGGTGTGCAGAGGTCAATGGTTGAACATAATGTCAGGAGCAAAGGGGGGCGTTTGCCTCTTCGAACACAATTGCGACCATCTTCATCTCTTCGAACTACCCTAAATGCTCTCTTCACCTGTCTGACCAAATTGGGTGTCCAGACCACCTTTGAATCTGAAATTGTAAAATTAATAGCAATTTCAGAATATTCAGTCCATTTATACTAACAAAATTATACATACAGTACTATAATTGAAATTTTACAGAATGATAAAGGCAATTTAGCAACTTTGTTAAAATGCACATGGGGGAAATACATGAAAATAGGTTAATATTGTTTGTAAGGTTGATGGGAAATGTTTATTACTTTTATAATTTAAAAGATGTATAGCCCTAATACTCCATCCTGGGTGCATTCCACCAGGTAATGACCACAGCAAAAGTTTTGCACGAGGCTCTATTGTCACACAAACTTTTCACATTTTCAAACTTGATTCATCTTTTTCCCCCCCCCCCCCCTTGTTCCAGGGGTTTTCTTTAAAAGGTCTTCATGCAAATGCCTTGGTTTCTCACAAATGATGGCCTCTGAAATGCTATCACCTGGTAACTCCTTGTTGTGTATCCAAATTAATAAAAACTTTTTAACATCCTCAAGTGTTTGTGTTCTTTGTTTCGGGATTGTTGATATGCCTTTTGCCACTTTAATGCTCATAATGTCCTTTTTCTTAGCAAGTACAGTGAATATTGTTGACCTAGATTTGTTGTACTGCCTAGCTAGTTCAACAACCTGTGCACCATTTTGATGTTTATGAATGCTCTCTTGTTTTTCCTCTATGGTCATTCTCACATGTGTTTTCTTGGCTTGAACCTTACCACTGGCTTTCTTGGGACTCATGGCAAGATATATCATAACAAATTTTATGTTCAAATAGCCAAAAATCCCAAAACAAATGTAATGCTTTACAAAGAATTCAGGCGCGATACTTACTAGGCAGGAGACACTGGTAAACTGAGGCGCGATCACCATGCCACCACGCGCTAGGTCAGCCCATACGTATGTATCAACAAACTCTTTTCCCGAGGCAAAGTTTGTAACCCGATTCAAATTTTTCGAAGAAATTAGGCTCGTAACCCGAAAAGTTCATAAATATTCATTCGTAAGCCGAGGTGTCACTATATATAACTAAAAAATTAAACTCAGGATTACTTTCAACCCCCACCCCTTTTGCTCTACTCCATCGCCACCTACCTTCACCCCCCTCTATGATGTACTCTTGCATAGACACTTACCTTTGCCCCCCTCCTCCCCTCTACTCCTCCATCATCACCTACCTTCACACCCCCTCCCTTCTCCTCCTCCATCGTCACCTTCCTTTCACCCTCCTCTATGATGTACTCTTCCATAGACACCTACGTTCACTGCATATAATGCTCCCCTCTACTCCTCCATCGTCACCTACTTTCACCCCCCCCCTTCCGCTCTACTCCTCCAGGGTCGCAGACAATTTCACGAGCGTGAGAACTACGAGTTCTCTAACCACTCTCACACTCCTACTCTCTCACCAGTGAGGGGGGAGGGAAGGAGGGAGGAAATGAAGGAAGAAAGGTGGGGGAGAGAGAATAGGCAGGGGGGAGGAGGGCCTAGATACATTTCTTCCATATAGGTAGACTGAGGGAGAGCTGCTTGCCAAGAGCCCTATCAGACAGGCTTCCTATTCCTCAACCCTCCCTAATATGCCACATCCTGGTCAGGACAACTTGCTCGATTGTTATTCTTGGTGTGACTCGAGAACTGACCTCGAGGTGGGGCATGAGCATGGATTATCTCCCTGGGGCACGCACCTCCCTGCCCCAGCTCTCTCTCTCTCTCTCACATAATCTATCAAGGGTCTAACATGAGGTCATTGTGCCTACCAGAAGTGTATATGTCCAAGGCTGGCCACCTGTCTGGACCATTGAAATGTATAAACACGTAATTAGTCTATTAAAATTATATATAATGCTACAATTATAAATTAATTTGTTCATGGTCATTCGTTTATCAGTATTTTAATATGAGGTATATATACGCATGTATGTATATGTTGACGTACACATATATGATTATGTGTATGGAATGATTATGATTATGTGTATGGAATGATTATGATTATGTGTAATCATATATGATTATATCTAATGGAATGCATTAGTAAGTGATGTGGTGGAGGCTGACTCCATACACAGGTTCAAGTGTAGATATGATAGAGTCCAATAGGCTCAGAAACCTGTACACCTGTTGATTGACGGTTGAGAGGTGGAACTAAAGAGCCAGAGCTCAACCCCAGCAAGCACAATTAGGCGAGTATATGAACGAATGCACATGTACACTTTCAAATGAATTAAGATACCTTGAGATACACAATGACTTAGTTTAAATAGTTTAAACACATTATGGTACTGATTTTGACATGCTGATGTCTGGAAGGGAGAGGGGGTGTGGGGGGTTATTGTCTGAGGTGGAGGACCAGAGGAGGGGGTCAGTGGAAGGATGGTGGCTGGAGGGATGCCATTGTTCTAATGGTTATGAAAACAATTATTGATGGCAGGAATTCAGTGGGTGTGTACTTCACCCACACCATCACCATACTGTGCCCTGCTACAACCCCCCCCCCCCCACTCCACCCATGTTGTGCGGGGCGTATTACACATTATGGGATAACCGACTGTCTGTCCATTCCTGTCTGCTCGTTATGCTGCCCTTCCTTTTGAAAATTGTCTGCTTTATCGACTTCCTTCAAGACCACACGTTAGCCTCTTATCACGCCCTCTTACCACTCTCAGGGAGCCGGCTCTTCTATACAATAGTTACCACTCAGTCCCCAAGGTGAAAGAGTGTCCGGGCATATGACTTGTTACGTGTACTTATTTGCGATTCGTTTGGGCTGTCACGTGTGGTGATTAGTGTTGGGTAAGGCTAGGCCAGGTCAGGTCAGACTAGGCCAGGTCAGACTAGGCTAGGCAAGGCTAGGCCAGGTCAGGTCTGGTCAGGTCTGGCTAGGCCAGGTCAGACCAGGCCAGGCTAGGCAGGGTGAGAGAAGTAAAGCGGCAGGTACTTATGTTTCCGAGAAAGTAGCGGTGGTAGTATATTGTTGATTTAGATTCGACGACATCCTGAAGCTAGTAGGTGGCGGCCTCATCGCTCTCGAACTTCTTGTTGTTGTAGGGGATACGAGGCACACCCAATATCCCCCTTACATTGATCACATCGCACACTAATATTTTTACTATTTCGGACACCAGATTTGTCTGTTTCGTATATGTATAATTGTTCAATATTAAAACCACAATTTATTTTATTTATTTATTTATTTATTTATGCATATACAAGAATGTACATAAGGAATGTGAGGATACAATTATGGTAATTACAGTCTTGTAAAGCCACTAGCACGCGCAGCGTTTCGGGCAGGTCCTTAATCTAAGAAAATTTTAAGGAGGTAAATACTTGCAAAATTTATAGACACAAAAATGATAACAGATTACATGGAATGAAAAAAAAAAAGATGAGAGAAAATTATAGGTACAGTATATTAAAGCACATAGATAGCTATGATTGATTGCAATGACAGCTTAAAATGGTAGTTGACAACAAATTGGTAGGCACAATACAGCAGAAACAATATAAGATTGATTGCAATGACAGCTTGAATGGTAGTTGACAAAAATTGGTAGTCACAATACAGCATATGGCTAGCACATAAAAGAAGACAGCAATGAACACAATGATAAGGTTGTTTGATATTACATAAAAATTAGGAGATTGGGTACCACTAGGTACAGAGCAAATTTAAAGCTCAGTGTAGGAAACTAAATAGATGAAGTTAGGTACTTTTTGGTTTTGCTTTTAAATAAGGCAAGAGTTTTGCAGTTTTCAATTCACTAGGGAGTGAGTTCCATAGACTAGGTCCCTTAATTTGCATAGAGTGTTTACACAGATTAAGTTTGACCCTGGGGATATCAAAGAGATATTTATTTCTGGTGTGGTGATAATGGGTCCTATTACATCTGTCCAGGGAGAGTTTCAGAGCATGGTTTGCATTTAAGAACAGGGTTTTGTAAATGTAGTTGACACAAGAGAATGTGTGGAGGGAGTTAATATTTAGCAAGTTTAGAGATTTAAACAAGGGAGCTGAGTGTTGTCTGAAAGCAGAGTTAGTTATTATTCTGATAGCAGATTTTTGCTGTGTGATGATGGGCTTAAGGTGGTTTGCAGTGGTAGACCCCCATGCACAGATACCATAATTAAGATAGGGGTAGATTAGTGCATAATATAGTGAGAGGAGAGCAGAGTTAGGAACATAATATCTGATTTTGGAGAGTATACCAACTGTCTTAGAGACTTTCTTAGGTATGTGTTGAATGTGGGTGCTGAAGTTGAGTCTTTTGTCTAGGAATAGGCCAAGAAACTTGCCATCATTTTTATTACTGATGTTAATGTTGTCTATCTGTAGCTGAATTGCATTTGATGATTTGCTTCCAAATAAGATGTAGTAAGTCTTTTCGATGTTTAATGTTAGTTTGTTCGTTGACATCCATAAGTGGACTTTTTTTAATTCATTATTCACAACATTATTTAGTGTATGTGGGTTGAGGTTTGAGTAGATAAGGGTAGTATCGTCAGCAAACAATATAGGTTTGAGAATATTAGAGACATTAGGCAGATCGTTTATATATATAAGAAATAGAAGAGGTCCTAAGATGCTGCCCTGTGGCACTCCAACGGTAATTGGTAGAGTGGAAGAAGTTGTATCATTGATGGTTACATATTGGTGTCTGTCACTAAGATAGGATCGGATGTAGTCAAGGGCAAGGCCTCGGATTCCATAATGCTGGAGTTTAAGTAAGAGGTAGTTGTGATTAACAGTATCAAAGGCTTTTCTTAGGTCAATGAAGAGTCCAATCGGAAACTCATTTTTGTCAAGGGCTGAGTAGATAATGTCAAGGAGACTAATGATTGCATCATTGGTACTCTTTTGGGACCGGAAGCCAAACTGGCAGGGGCTGAGTATGTCGAATTTTACGAGGTAGGAATAGAGCTGTTTGTAAATAATTTTTTCAAATATTTTTGATAGAATGGGTAGATTTGATATTGGTCTATAATTGTTTATGTCCGCCGGATTGCCTCCTTTATGGACTGGCGTTACTCTTGCTTTTTTGAGGATATCAGGGAAGGTGTGACACTCTATAGATTTGTTGAACAGTAGTGCTATGGGTGAGGCAAGGGCATGGGAGGCTCTCTTGTACACAATGGACGGAATTTCACTGGTGTTCCCTGCCTTGGTTTTTAGAGAGTGTATGATGGACACAACATCTGCCGGGCTGATTGGTGAAAGGAGAAGAGAGTTTGGATAGCTGCCTGAGAGATATGTGTTAATATGTGTCTGAGTCTGTGGGATTTTACTGGCAAGATTAGCACCAACCGATGAAAAGAAACTATTAAATTCATTTGCCATTTCTAAATCAGTTGACGGTATATCCCCATCCTTGTAGAGTTTTATTTGGTTATGTGAGTGTTGTTTAGTTCCTAGGATACTAGAGATAGTTTTCCAAGTGTTTTTCATGTTGCCTTTTGCTTCATTGAATCTATTCACATAATATGCAAGTTTTGCCTTTCTTATGATACTGGTAAGCATTGATGAGTACCTTTTAGCTACTTCCTTTGAAACTAGGCCAATCCTAACTTTCTTTTCATATTCATGTTTCTTGTTGATTGAGTTGAGAATGCCACTTGTGAGCCATGGATTGTTTAATCTTTTATCAGTTACTTGCTTTGTAAGAAGGGGACAATGAAGGTTGTAGAGGCTTAGAGTTTTGGAGAGGAAGAGGTTAGTTAATGAATTTATATCATGGGTATTATTGAATTCAGAATCCCAGTTAATATTGTGAAGTGCCTCTGTAAGATTGTCTAAAGCTGATTCACTGTGTAGCCTAAATGAAAGTTTCTTGCTTTTTGGTGGTGTTATGTCCATGTTCGCTATGAGAAAGGTAGGATAGTGGTCAGTTGTTCTGTCGTAGATTATACCAGATACAAGGGGAGCTGTTATGTTTGTCCATATGTGGTCCAAGGTAGTGGCTGATGTTTGAGTGACTCGGGTAGGTTTGGTGATAGTGGGGATTAGCATACAGGAGTTCATGCTGTTAAGGAAATATATAGAATGTGTAAGGAAACAAGTAGAATGCTCTAAGTACTTTCGTATATTAATACATCTTCAGAAGGAATGGTTCGCTCTGAAGATGTATTAATATAAGAAAGTACTAAAGGAAATTCCTGTTTCAATTCTTCCTCCGTGGTCTGACACTCTTATTATATTGTAGCGAGTAGATTATCCCAATAATATACTCGCTCCAAATGCTTTGTTAATATTCCTGTCAACCTTTGGAGATGAATGAGGTGAGGCGTTGCCC